>NW_013668312.1:62368-65051 GCF_000517525.1 Limulus polyphemus
TTGTTTCCAACCTCGACTTCACACTTTCTCCCTAGAAGTCTCATGTAGTTACATTAAAAGTCCTTGTTTCCAACCTCGACTTCACACTTTCTCCACAGAAGTCTCATGTAGTTACATTAAAAGTCCTTGTTTCCAACATTTACTTCACACTTTCTCCCCAGAAGTTTCATGTAGTTACATTAAAAATCCTTGTGTCAACCTTTACTTAACACTTTCTCCCAAAAAGTCTCATGTAGTTACATTAAAAGTCCTTGTTTCCAACATTTACTTCACACTTTCTCCCCAGAAGTCTCATGTAGTTACATTAAAAATCCTTGTGTCAACCTTTACTTAACACTTTCTCCCAAAAAGTCTCATGTAGTTACATTAAAAGTCCTTGTTTCCAACCTCTACTTCACACTTTCTCCCAAAAAGTCTCATGTAGTTACATTAAAAGTCCTTGTTTCCAACCTTTACTTAACACTTTCTCCCAAACGTCATATGTAGTTACATTAAAAGTCCTTGTTTCCAACCTTTACTTAACACTTTCTCCCAAAACGTCTCATGTAGTTACATTAAAAATCCTTGTTTCCAACCTTTACTTCACACTTTCTCCCCAGAAGTCACATGTAGTTACTTTAAAAGTCCTTGTTTCCAACCTTTACTTAACACTTTCTCTCCAGAAGTCTCATGTAGTAACATTAAAAGTTCTTGTTTCCAACCTTTACCTCACACTTTCTCACAAAAAAGTCTCATGTAGTTACATTAATAGTCCTTGTTTCCAACCTTTACTTCACACTTTCTCTCTAGAAGTCTCATGTAGTTACATTAAAAGTCCTTGTTTCCAACCTTTACCTCACACTTTCTCCCCAGAAGTCTCATGTAGTTACATTAAAAGTCCTTGTGTCCAACCTTTACTTAACACTTTCTCTCCAAAAGTCTCATGTAGTTACATTAAAAGTCCTTGTTTCCAACCTTTATCTCATACTTTCTCTCCAAATATCTCATGTAGTTACATTACAAGTCCTTGTGTCCAACCTTTACTTCACACTTTTTTCCCCAGAATTCTCATGTAGTTACATTAAAAGTCCTTGTTTCCAACCTTTACCTCACACTTTCTCTCCAAAAGTCTCATGTAGTTACATTAAAAGTCGTTGTGTCCAACCTTTACTTCACACTTTCTCCCCAGAAGTCTCATGTAGTTACATTAAAAGTCCTTGTGTCCAATCTTTACTTCACACTTTCTCCCTAGAATTCTCATGTAGTTGCATTAAAAGTCCTTGTTTCCAACCTCTACTTCACACTTTCTCCCAAAAAGTCTCATGTAGTTACATTAAAAGTCCTTGTTTCCAGAGTACAGTAACCACCTCTAAGTACCTGATACATTATTCTAATTACCAGACATTTTCTCTGTATATAATTAATGAGCAAGAAATAGACTTAAGTACCGTATTTATTATACAAATTGAGCAATTTGCTTAAAGGAGACCTGGAAAATAGTAATAATTAATATTGTAAGTGAAAAGCAAGCTGGGGAATGAGATGGTTTGAATGATGGACCTCCGATTAACAAGACTAGTGCATTACCATGGAGATACCCAACAGTACAACAGTTTCTGTCAAAGTTCACTTACAAAGCTTTTCTTTATGAATATGTTCACCATAAGAAGATATGTTGAAACAGTCAGTAGGTTGATTTACCACTAAATATTATAAAAGTCTAACTAGACTTATCTCTTACCGAAAATACATAAACCAAACAATCCTGGTCAGCCCATAATTTCTGATATAAACATGGCTACTGAACAGCTGTCCGCTTTTGTGGACCAACACATAAAATGTATTCCATGTACCCTTCCCTCTTATATAAAGGGTACTACTTACTTTCTCAACATCATAGAAGATGTTAATACTAACGGACAGTTGCCACCCAATAGTCTTCTTTGCACGATGGATGTTTCTTCCCTTTACACCAATATTCCACACGATGAAGGACTACAAACTCTAAAGTCCGCATTAAATCTTTCTAACCAATCAGAATCTCAAACAGTAACTGATCTTGCCAGCCTGGTTTTAACTCTGAACAACTTCGAATTCAATAACGAGCATTACATTCAGATTCACGGTACTGCAATGGGTACCAAAACCAGCTTTTACAACTAAGCTTTGTAAAACCTCATACATGGAAACGTTACACAGACGACATATTTTTCATTTGGACAGCCGGTCTTAAATCACTTAAAGAATTTATCTCACATGCAAACTCCTTTCACAAAACAACCAAGTTTACTCCTGATTACTCTCCTACCCAGATAACTTTCTTGACGTCACTGTTTTTCTAAAAGACGGAATTTTACAAAAAACCTACAGAAAAACCACAATACATTCACTATAAAAGCTGTCACCCCTCTCACACTAAACAAAATATTACCTACAGTCAAGCTCTTAAAATAAAGAAAATATGCTTAGAAGAAACAGACTACAGATCTAAAACAAACAATGTTACAAAGAAGATATTAAGATACCGAAATCGACAGACAAATTGAAAAGGCTAATAACACTCAGCGGAAAAACATCCTAAATCAGAGCAATACTAAACTTTCAAATAGAATTCCTCTTATTATTACCTATCAGTTTAAACTAAGAAACGTTTCACGAATGCTAAAAAACACATTTTCTTCTCCTCCAACTGAACGATCTCCTT
>NW_013668312.1:65994-71541 GCF_000517525.1 Limulus polyphemus
TTTCATAAAGATTTATCATTTTAAAGATAAACTACGTTGAAAGTTACATCAACAAGTGATAGGTTACATTACAACAGTTTATCACCAGGTTATACCCTGCCCAGTAAATTAAATAAAACTCATAAAAAAATTGCAAATAGAAAAGAGTGATTTTTATTTCAAAAGAATTGGAGAAAAAATATGAAAGTAAAATAAAATTTTGATATTTTAAATAAATGTAATGATCAGTCCAGAAGTTTTCTGTTTAAAAGTTGCTATGGTTGTTTTTTTCTGGCCAGATTTTGATAAGCATATTCTCTAAACAATTTTGTGATCACTAGACCGGTTCTACTTTAAAAAAAAAATACCCGACCTAATCTGTGCACGGTTTTTTAAGTCACGAGGAAATAGTGATGATTTTATAAAGCTTTTCAAGAGGTAAAATGAACGTTCTGGAAAGTTATCGTGATCGTCAGATTATAAATATCAAATACTTTTAAACTATACATTTTATTTATTTAAAATAATTTTAATTAAAAGGCTTGTAATAAGAATTAAAAATATACTGAAAGCTAATAAAACTGTCATAAGTTTCTTATACACTTAGGGACCGTTATGGAAATGTTTAAACTAAGACATGTTTTTCTAGACGGCAGTGTTAATCAATCTATTCATCTTCGTTTTAAAAACGATGTGAGTGCTTTATTTACGAACGTCTTGAGGAACGGAAGTTTAATTACTACAATAGAAAAAGGAATATTAAGGAGGACTGCTTCCTTGCAAGCCATCAAAATGATCTCTCTCGAGAGAGATTGTCAAGACTTTGCTAGAATATTACATTAGATCTTACTTGCAAAACACATCATTCGTTGCACAGCCTGATCTGCCATTTTCCGACAAGATCTGGTTGTCTTTTAAGAGTTCTTCGTTTTAATAAGGAGCTGAATTATTCCACCAGTCGATGGCGTATTTTTTCCCTCCCTTTCCTGTTATCTTAGAAGTTGTGTTTTTGAAATGAAAGTTTCTGGCTTATTAAACTAGCTTTCAACATGGAAAAGATAAACCTTTGAAAAATAGTTCTATAAGCCTAGCATGCTGGGCTGCAGAAACAAAGTTCTAGGGTTCGCGTCACCATGTCCCGCAATATACCGGCAACTGTGGGTGCGTTAAAAGTGACTGTCAACCCCGACAGTGTATGTCCTGGTGGTTAGCATGCTGGGCTGCAGAAAAAAAGGTCTAGGGTTCGCGTCACCATGTCCCGCAACATACGGGCAGCTGTGAGTGCGTTATAAAAGTGACTGTCAACCCCGTTATTCGTCTCAAAGCGCTGTAAAAACCATATGGCATCGGATGTTACTGACATAATGCCTTTTCTGTGATTACTTAAAATTAAAGACTAAACCATAGGAAGTCTTCTGTTTGATTTTAGCCCATATGATTCTAGTGAGTCGTTCAAGCTGAAATTATCAATTAATTATATTTCAAGAAACAATGCTCTAAGCTATTTACTTAAACACTTCTGTTCAAATATATTTACGTATTGTTACTATATAATGTTTTAATGGTAATATTGGTTTGTTCAACGTGCCGTTGTTTATGTAAAGGCTCACGAATTATTGTGTGCAGTGAAATCTACTTTCAGGAAGATGAAGAAACTACCTTAATCCTAGTAATCCAAGACAACCGTTGAATCAGGTTACTTTATGACAGTTTTACCATAATTTAAAAACAACAAGGGCCTATTCGTCCTTCTAGCTAAACTAAACTTTAGAACCAAACGTATTAGTTAGTGCATCTTGTATCAGCTTCCTTCAAAAATTTGATGATGATTCTAGTACAGTGAAACATAATAATATAACTGTTAGCATGACGTGCAGGCTCTAAAAATATGAAATATATAAAATGATTTCAACATGATTGTTTCCTACAATTATTAAATCATATAGTAGAGTTATAACTAAAATGTCTTGATGATAAATAACTGTTATTTCAACATGACTGTTTCCTACAATCAATGAATCATATAGTAGAGTTATAACTAAAGTGTCTTGATGATAAATAACTGTTATTTCAACATAATTGTTTCCTACAATCAATAAAACATATAGTAGAGTTATAACTAAAGTGTCTTGATGATAAATAACTGTTATTTCAACATAATTGTTTCTTACAATCAATAAATCATATAGTAGAGTTATAACTAAAGTGTTTTGATGATATATAACTGTTGACATAACAACATATTATAGAATTAATTTTACGTAGAAACGTGATCATCCTCAAAGTTCTCGCTGAGATAGTTAAACACTGTAAAATGGTTAAACATTGTAAAATAGTTAAACATTGTAAAATTGTTAAACATTGTAAAATAGTTAAACATTGTAAAATGACAAACCTCTGAGTTAAACATTGTAAAATGACAAACATCTTAGTTAAACATTGTAAAATGACAAACCTCTGAGTTAAACCTTGTAAAATAGTTAAACATTGTAAAATGGTTAAACATTGTAAAATAACAAACCTACTGAGTTAAACATTGTAAAATGGTTAAACATTGTAATATGACAAACCTCTCAGTTAAATATTGTAAAATGGTTAAACATTGTAAAATGACAAACTTCTTAGTTAAACATTGTAAAATGACAAACCTCTGAGTTAAACATTGTAAAATGACAAACCTCTGAGTTAAAGATTGTAAAATGTTAAACATTGTAAAATGACAAACTTCTTAGTTAAACATTGTAAAATGATAAACTTCTTAGTTAAACATTGTAAAATGGTTAAACCTTGTAAAATGACAAACCTCTGAGTTAAACATTGTAAAATGACAAACCTCTGAGTTAAACATTGTAAAATAACAAACCTCTGAGTTAAACATTGTAAAATGGTTAAACATTGTAAAATGACAAACCTCTGAGTTAAACATTGTAAAATGGTTAAACATTGTAAAATGATAAACTTCTTAGTTAAACATTGTAAAATGACAAACCTCTACGTATCAACATTTTCGAGTATGATTGAAAAACTAATTCAGTTAAATAACGTTTTTCATTACGAAACGTTAGAGCAAAATCAATATTTAACTTTAGTATTTTTAATTGTATCATGAAAGAACTCCCATTGGTCAGAGTATTCTACTGGAATCACGATATTCACCAAGTTAGTCAATAGTGTCGTTTCTTAAAATTATCAATATCTGTTCAGGGAAGAACTCCCATTGGTCAGAGTAATCTACTGGAATCACGATATTCACCAAGTTAGTCAATAGTATCGTTTCTTAAAATTATCAATATCTGTTCAGGGAAGAACTCCCATTGGTCAGAGTATTCTACTGGAATCACGATATTCACCAAGTTATCAATAGTGTCGTTTCTTAAAATTATCAATATCTGTTCAGGGAAGAACTCCCATTGGTCAGAGTATTCTACTGGAATCACGATATTCACCAAGTTAGTCAATAGTATCGTTTCTTAAAATTATCAATATCTGTTCAGGGAACAGCTCCCATTGGTCAGCGTATTCTACTGGAATCACGTGATTCACCAAATTACTGATAAATAATCGAATAATCTTCTTTACATGTACATAACATGCCTGATGAATGTTTAAATTATCCGTTAAGTAAGCTGTGTTATCAAGTTAAGAAGCATCAGTTATCATAAACTATGTCATTTTTAATGAAGTTGAAGTTAATATGTAGACACGTGTTCTTCTGAAACAATAGAAAAACTCATTCTTAGTTATATAAAAAAGTGTAGTAGTTTAAAATTTTACCACATAAATGTTACGAAAACAATAAAAATTAACAACTCGAACCGTTGACTATCTAAGAAATATGACTTGGTTAATCATAGAAACTTCGTTCGTTCTTTTAAAGTTTCCTCTTAAATTTCTGAGAATAGAGACGACAATTTAAATAGTGATCGCCTGAGGTAAAATCTTATTGTTTTCTCTCTGATTAAAGTCGTCGATTATACTTGAAGTGTCAAACCTGTAGTTAATGTATCATTTGCTGTATGTTTATAAAAACGTGTAGACAAAACTCTATATGGTCGTACAATTAAACATCGACGTCTTTATGAAATAAAGATACTTTTGGTAATGTTTGTTCGAAACATTAAAATTTATTTCATTTCTTTTTGCTCCTTAAGAAATCTCTAGTGTCTGAGCTAATCAACAACAAAAACCCTTAACATTTTACCAAGTCTCTGTGGAGATCGTTAAATGTTTACAATCCAAAGTGTAACGCAATTTCAAGATCTGATTAATGCAAAAGTTTCTAGCTGCATTCTAAAAGTAAAACATTTCATCCTCATCTCAAGAGAGTTTAGCTACTACTGTCTTTCTTTTCCAGATTTATTTTTTATCGGACACAAATTCGTTTTTAAGACTTTTTAGCGATTTTATCTTCCAGAGTATATGAAACCTTTGGGAAACAGCTATATATATATACTCTAAAATAAAAGCAGTAAAGGAATAATAAACAGGTATCTTTCAAAACATATAGAGTTAGCTAACTTTTGTATAAGTATTAGAAATATAATTTCCTTTAAATTATCTTTAAAAGTCTTATGTCTTATATTTATGAAGTTAAACACCTTTGTTAAAATGTAGTAACAACTGAGTTATTTCTTTTATTAGATAAAACACTTGAATAGATAAAATGGTTACAAGGAAATGTTCAGATGAATTCTGTAAACTCCTGATTTTCTTTGTGTTGGTTTGTTTTTCAAGCTTAAATAAAATAGTAAGAAAAAAACTGCTTTTACGATTCCAGGAGGAATCCAGTTCCTGTATTTCATTGTTTAGTTTTATATGTGTTTATGATTTTTTTCCCCAAATAGTGGTAACAAAAATCCTCCAATACCTCACCAGTAGGAATGAAACAATTCTCTCAAGTTGTAATTAAAGAGATCAATATCCAGGAATAAAACTGCTTCATACCCTTCTAGATGTGAAGAATTTGTGTGGTACTATTTTCTGTTTGTTGTTAATTGTGTTCAATATCATGTGCTGCCCTTGGAACAACTTTCTCTGTCGCCAATTAGGCTCGTTCGGATGACCCGATATTCTGTAAAGGTCAGCTAATTTAATCCTAGAAACCACATCTGGACAAACTTTCCACAAACCTTCCGTTCTAAGTAAACGTCGACTCCTAAGACTACTTTTAACACCGTATTATTCCAGAGTCCTTCGCTGTCACATGAAATCGGTCATTGTTGTAACTGGAATGTTGTAAATTTAAAATCATTTCTTGTTGTCCTCTGTACGGAATTATGAGATATATCCGCCTTAACGTTAAGACTTTGGGTCGGAGAGTTTTCCTTCGTAACCGAAAGCTTTATGTTTAATGACGTTGTCCATGTTTTTATGCTCTTAAAGAAAACATTGAAACCTCCCTCATTCGAAATGTTGTGTTATTCGTTTATACATTGTTTAAGAATGTCGCCGTATGAGAACTCGCTTTAGTAAGTATTGTTATACTAGCTGGAATACCCGTCCCCTGGACGGAAGTTATGTAAATTCATGATTAATGGAAGGTTATCTTAGGACATGAAAAGTTGCTTC
>NW_013668312.1:72478-79691 GCF_000517525.1 Limulus polyphemus
AACAGTCTAAGGAGGAAACATTAATTGGGATGTAAGATCAATGTGTACCTCCTATTTAACACCAGGTGTAAACCCCCTTCCTAAATGAAAGCTTTTCTCTTTCACAAGTTCCAAACTTCCATATTTACTGTCAATAACATATTTCTCTACGTCTTTACAAGCCATATCGCTGTAGAACCCTCAAGACCTGATTGTGCCTCCATATGTACCTACCAAGTGCCTTCCCACATCCTGCAATAACGTGTTCCAGCGTTCCCCTAGAAGAACACAACTTAACATTGCTCACTAAATAAATTAATTGGACTGTGGAGCTGGTCATACACTACCTTGAGTAAGAAGCTAAGTCTACATGACTCCCCACTTCAGTTAAGGTTCTGCGTTATGTTTCCAATATGTCTATCGACCTTGCTGAGCCTGAGTTAAATGCTTGTGCTACCCTTCTTTCTTCTTTGATTTCCTTTATTTCTCTGTTACCATTTTTCTACGTTCTTCCACACTATCTTTCGAATACCACACCTGATATTCCCAAACTAAACCCCTTCTATTCATTTGCAATGCTCCTTCAATCTCCTTCATTGCTAGCTTACTTCAATCTGTGTTGAGGTCAGCCTACTGTTTGTATTATTCCACTTACGATGGAAGTGTCAACCTGTATAGAGTACATTGAAAATGAAGCTCCTAAGAACTCCAAGCCATTTCCTAGGCTTCATATTAATCTTTCTTTCCATAGCCTTAACCACGGATAGTCGTATATCATAGACCTGCAGAGACCACAAAACCCTTGGTAACAGACCAAACTTAAAACACCACACATTAAGCTTGCCGGGTAGGCCACATTTCTTAATAGTTTCCAATGTTTCACATAGTTGATTCTGAACTATTTTTCGTTCTAAACCTATCTGAAAGGACATTGCGTCAGTGTGTCTGGTTGAGAAATGAGTTTCTCCATTAAAACCATTGAATGTAATTTGATCTAAGATATAATATTTCATTTTTTTTTATACAGAGGTGTACAAAACTGCCTCTTTCTTCACTGATTATTTGTTATAGTCAGATGTACAATAGTTGTCCGTCTTCGCTCATCTCTTACTATACATTCTGTATTTTAAGTCTGTTATGAAAATAAAAACGTTATTTTTTTCATTTCTAGGTTCTAACATCTAAAATAAAAATAATTTGTTACTTGGATGTTCAGCATGTAGAAAACAGTGCGTAGATTCTAATACTAGGTGGTTATACTAACATGTGATTCTAATACTAGGTGGTTCTACTAAAATGTGATTCTAATACTAGGTGGTTCTACTAACATGTGATTCTAATACTAGGTGGTTCTAATACTAGGTGGTTATAATACTAGATGGTTCTAATACTAGATAGTTCTACTATTAGGTGGTTCTAATACTAGGTGGTTCTACTAACAGGTGAATCTAATACTAGGTGGTTCTACTCACAGGTGGATCTAATACTAGGTGGTTCTAATATTAGACGTTCTAACACTAGGTGGTTCTAATACTAGATGATTCTAATACAAGGTGGTTCTACTGACAGGTGGATTTAATACTATGTGATTCTAATACTAGATGGATCTAATACAAGGTGGTTCTAATACTAGATGGTTCTAATACTAGATGACTCTAATAGAAGGTGGTTCTAATACTAGATGGTTCTAACACTAAGTGGTTCTGCTAAAAGGTGGTTCTAATACTAAGTGGTTCTACTAACAGGGGGTTCTAATACAAGGTGGTTCTACTGACAGGTGGATCTAATAATAGTTGGTTCTAATACTAGATGATCTAATACAAGGTGGTTCTAATATTAGGTGGTTCTAATACTAGATAGTTTTCAATCCGTGTACAAGATCTTATTCCTAGAGAAATTTCGAGTCCATCATTCTTAGAAAGTAACATATTCATTACCAGTCAGAGTTTTGCTACATTGGGTCAAGCTGATGAAGAGGAACAGTTACGAGTTTGATATGATATAACAGATAATGTCGTAGTCTATTGGATGGTAAGGATGTCACTACAGTGTACTGACTGATAGTGATAACACTGTAGTCTACTGACTGATAGTGATAACACTGTAGTCTATATCAGTCAGTAGATTACAGTGTTATCACTATCAGTCAGTAGAATACAGTGTTATCAATATCAGTCAGAGACTACAGTGTTATCAATTCGACGGATAGTGATAACACTATAGTCTACCGATTGATAGTGATAACACTGTAATCTACTGACTGATATTGATAACACTGTATTCTATTGACTGATAATTATAACACTGTAGTCTATCGACGGATAGTGATAACACTGTATTTTACTGACTGATAGTGACAACATTTTAGTGTAATGACGATAACTATAACACTATACTCGACTGACTGATAATGATAACATTGTAGTGTACTGAAGATGATAATTATAACACTGTAGTCTACTGACTGATATTGATAACACTGTAGTCTATCGATGGATAGTGATAACACTGTATTATTCTGACTAATAGTGACAACATGTTAGTGTAATGACGATAACTATAACACTATACTCTACTGACTGATAATGATAACATTGTAGTGTACTGTAGATGATTATTATAACAGTGAAGTCTACTGGGTGATAGTGATAACTGTAATATACTGATGATAATTATAGCACCATAGTCTACTGACTGACAGATATTGATAAAATTGCAGTCTATTGACTGGCAGATATTGTTAACAGTGTAGTCTATTGACTGACAGATATAGATAATGTTGCAGTATACTGACTGACAGACATTGATAACACTATAGTCTACTGACTGATATTGTTAACACTGTAGTCTATTGAGTGACAGATATTGATTATGTTGCAGTCTATTGACTGACAGATATTGATTATGTTGCAGTCTATTGACTGACAGATATTGATAATGTTGCAATATACTGACTGACAGATATTGATAACACTATAGTCTACTGACTGACAGATATTGATAACACTATAGTCTACTGACTGACAAATGTTGATAACACTACAGTTTACTGACTGACAGATATTGATAATGCTGCCTTCTACTGACTGACAGATATTGATAACACTACAGTTTACTGACTGACAAATATTGATAACACTATAGTTTACTGACTGACAAATATTGATAACACTACAGTTTACTGACTGACAGATATTGATAATGCTGCCTTCTATTGACTGACAGATATTGTTAACACTGTAGTCTATTGACTGACAGATATTGATAACACTACAGTTTACTGACTGACAGATATTGATAACACTACAGCTTATTGACTGACAAATATTGATAACACTATAGTCTACTGACTGACAGATATTGATAACACTACAGTTTACTGACTGACTAATATTGATAACACTACAGTTTACTGACTGACTAATATTGATAACACTATAGTCTACTGACTGACAGATGTTGATAACACTACAGTTTACTGACTGACAAATATTGATAACACTACAGTCTGTTAAAATATTTCTAATGCTGCTTCAATATATTTATTCCTCGTGTTTTATTATTCACCAGAATAAAGTATTTCTACCACTTTATATTTACAACTGTAAATAACAATGAACACTTTTCCAAACTTTTAATAAAAATTGAGTATGGTTCGTAACTAGTGTGTTTTTATTACGCAGACGTTTTTAGAAATGCATTGCCTCAAACGTTCACATACATCATGTTTTATCCTAATGATATACAGTAACAACAGCTACAACGTGCTGATTAACAAAGATTATACTATCTTTGGAAAGAAATATTCTAAATATTAAAAGGAATCACTGTATTATTACTTATCCAACTTTAAATCTACATTACAGAAAACTCTGTTTTTAATAGTATAGAAAATTTGTTCCTTTTTGAAGACTAGAAAGAAGTGGGAAACTGGATTTATGGATTCCCTGAATCCCATCTATCCGACGGTAAAACAAGACCTATTTCGGAGTTCTCAAAGAACTCTCTTTTTATCTTTTAATATTGAACCCAGAAGCGATATAAAGACAAACAACAAATAATCATTTTTCCAGTTTCCAGCTCTATACTGCTTATGGTCGAATAGCTTTTCTTGGACGATTTTATCTGGAACCTGATGTATATCAATGGACGTGGATCAATTACAGCACTAAAAGGTTTAGTTTATGTAAGGATTTTTATGAATAAAAGGGTTTTTCTACCTCGTCATGTCTTTTCTCCACATATTTTGCTGATAAAGCTTAGAAAACTAAAATCATAATACAGTTATATATATTGCATATGCATGCAACAACGCTGCACTTTTATTTTCATATGTAAAATAGAACCGTTGCTAGTAGAAATATCTTTGTCAACGAGAACGTATCTAGCTAATGACCCTGTTCAATAGAAGGCAAGGTTCACTATTTTGTGCAGTTATGAACAAACTTATTTAGAGTAAATATATTGAGACTTAAAAACATCTACAGAATCTGATGACGTCCAAAAGTTGTAAAACTTTATCGTTTGTGAATCTGTATAAAATAAATATCTAGATATAATCAGATATTAAAAGGGGGAATGTACTCTGTATGATAACTGTTCTAGTTTACATATTTCAGTGGGTTTTTACATCTACTTGGTCTCTAATTTAACAGAAATGTCGCATAATAAAATATATAGTTACTTTTTTTTATAAATGTAACTTGGATTCAAGAAATTTGCCTACAATTCTGTAAAAAGAGAAAAACACACAGGTTTCTTGAAATTATTTCCCAACTGTAAATATTATGAATATTTTTGTATAATCAACTACTCTGTAGCCCTAAGGGTTCTGTACGAAATACATCCGTGTGTTAATATATAGTTATTATTTAAATTGTCGAGCCAATCAAGTGTTAAAAGTACTATAAAAATATTGGAAATTTAAGAAAAATTAATATTAACATAACATTATAAGTAATGAACGCAGGAAACATTCTCAGTTTTACACAAAATGTCACCCATAACTTCTATATCTATATCTTTCTACGCTACGTTGAAATAATTCAATAAATTGATTACATGTTAAACTGTTTTAGTAACTGTAATGTGTTGATGAATGATATATTAAACTTGGTATTCTTGTTTTCAACAAATAGTATTCTAACAATGTTAGTTCAGATTATCAATAAACGACTATTACATTACCTGATGGCGGGAATTATAGTCTTCGTTTTGTTACAACTTATTACATAAAACTTGGTATTCTGAATATATTACTGTGCTTATTACTTAAAACTTGGTATTCTGAATATATTACTGTGCTTATTACTTAAAACTTGGTATTCTGAATGTGTTACTGTGCTTATTATTACTTGGTATTCTGAATATATTACTGTGCTTATTACTTAAAACTTGGTATTTTGAATGTGTTACTGTGCTTATTACTTAAAACTTGGTATTCTGAATGTGTTACTGTGCTTATTATTACTTGGTATTCTGAACATGTTATTGTGCTTATTATTATTACTTTGTCTCCTAAATGTGTTACTGTGCTTATTATTACATAGCCACCTGAATGTGTTACTGTGCTTATTATTACATAGCCACCTGAATGTGTTAATGTGCTCATTATTACTTTGTCTTCTGAATGTGTTAATGTGCTCATTATTACTTTGTCTTCTGAATGTGTTATTGTGCTTGTTAATACATGTTTTCTGAATGTGTTAATGTGATTGTTAACATATAGTTTTGTTTATGTGTTAATGTGATTGTTAACATATGGTTTTCTTTATGTGTTAATGTGATTGTTAACATAAGATTTTCTGAATATGTTAATTTCATTGTTAACACATCTTTTTAATTATGCTAATACGATTTTTGGCATTTGGTTTTTTAAATATGTTAATGTGATTGCTTACATACGTTTCTCAATGTATTAATGTGATTATTAATATATGTCTCTGAATGTGATGATATGATTCTTAACATATAATTTTCTGAATGTTTGATTTTGATTATTTACATGTGGTATTCCTAATGTCATAATGTTAATATACGGTTTTTCGAATATCTTATTATGATTGTTAATATATGGTCTTCTCAACGTTTTGTTGTTATTGTTAACATACGGTTTTTCGAAAGTGTTACTAGTAAACGGAGTCTTTTTAATGTGCATCAATTGTTCTTAACGTTACTAGTCTGCCAAAGATTTAATTGTCTGATTTATCAAATCATTTTAATCCGACGTTTTAAGCGAGTAACTATCTCTGAGCGCCTGATAATAAAGTAATTTTGTTTTTTCAAGCACAAAGCTTCTCAGTCTTACAAACCAAGCTCAACGCTGAGTTATCGAGGTCTGTAGGTATAATACCTGTAATATTATATTACGAATTAAAGCAACAAAAAATCTTTTTTTATATATATCTTTTGTACAGTTTTTTTTTTTTTATTAAGAGTGTCTTGATATTAAGAACTATGAAACTGAAATCCCAGTTCAGCACTATTTATTTATTACCATAGCAAATAGAGCAAACGTATCATTAAATCTAACACTTACAGTTCGAGTTATGTAGTCGACTAAATACAATTATCAGTTGCTAAGATTGTCAAAAGTTCAAAGGTATTCCTCAATGTCTGTAGCCTACCGATGATTTATTGTATATATACAAGAGATAAGAAGTAATTCTAGGTATACAACCAGGATTTCACAAATCCCTCTTTTACTGTGTAAAGTCCTATTAGCACATTATTCTGCAATCAGCGTAATCCAAACATTTCTTGTTTATAACTGTCGATTTATCTTTATAAGCTACTTGCGGAAATGTTTTCCCAAGGTAAAACATGAAGCTAGCGAACGATGTGGTTGTGATAATGATCCTGTTCTGTCATACCACACTGATTGATGAAAGATTCTTAATATCGCACTGCTTTGTAACCGGTAATCTCTTTATTCCACTATTCCTTAGGAGGGTGTTCTCTCATCCATGGAGTATACTCATTGTTTAATCTGGTCCTGTCTTAGATTATAGTCAGATTCTAAGATAATTCTTCTCCCCAGAAATGAACATAACTAGTGTTATGTTGTCTATAGACAATTACAACTACTTATATCATAATGTATGTTTCTAAAAATATAGCTATGTTGATTTAATGCATCAATATCATAATGTATGTTTCTAAAAATATAGCTATGTTGATTTAATGCATCAATATCATAATGTATGTTTCTAAAAATATAGCTATGTTGATCTAA
>NW_013668312.1:80539-88736 GCF_000517525.1 Limulus polyphemus
CACAAGGTGACATACCAACTTCTACGTATACAAGGCGACACATCAACTTCTACACACACAAGGTGACACACTAACTTCAACACATACAAGGCGACACATCAACTTCTACGCATACAAGGTGACACATCAACTTCTACACATACAAGGTGACACATCAACTTCTACACATACAAGGCGACACACTAACTTCTACACATACAAGGCGACACATCAACGTTTACACATGCAATGCGACACACCAACTTCTACTCATACAAGGTGACACATCAACTTATACACATACAAGGCGACACATCAACTTATACACATACAAGGTGACACACCAACTTCTTGAAAAAATTAATGGCAATCATGTTACTTTGCTAAAAATAAAATAAAAAGACTGAACCCAAAAAGCACTTAAATCTTATACACTAATCTCTAGTCTACCATAGCTTACTTCTAAGCGATTAATCAGGTTTGTTTCACACTGTTCCCGAGATTAATTCGTTTCTGGAGCAACCCTGAGTTGATAGGTGATATTATTTATCTAACCTTAACTCTCCGCACACAATTTTCACAGACAAATATTTACTGAATCACACAGAATAAAGACAACTTGTAATTAGAACACTTATGTTTGAAGATAGTATTATTATGGAAAACAGCACTCATGAACGTTTATTCTAGGCTAGATCTTTTACGTAGAAAAACCTTCAATAACAGAGGCCAAAAGACATATTGCTATCATACTATTAATTTAGGCTGTATATATAAAAACCGAACTCCACACAATATGTCACAAGTTAAAGATTCATTCTTCTTTAACCGATATTCTGGTAGAAGGAGAAACATACCAATCGTACAGCAAGTAAAAATCATAAAATACCAGCACGTGGGGATAACTAAAGTAAAAATTGTCTGAAATACCAATAGGTAATGATAAATTATAAGTATGTAAGAGTCACCCAAATACCACCAAATAGTGACTGACAAAATATATATATATATGTAAAAATCATCGAAATACCACCAAGAACTGACAAATTACAAGTATGTAAAAGTCACAGAAATACCAACAAGAAGTGACAAATTATAAGTATGTAAAAATCACAGAAATACCAACAAGTAGTGACAAATTACAAGTATTTAAAAGTCACAGAAATACCAACAAGAAGTGACAAATTATAAGTATGTAAAAATCACAGAAATACCAGCAAGTAGTGACAAATTACAAGTATTTAAAAGACACAGAAATACCAACAAAAAGTGACAAATTATAATTATGTAAAAATCACAGAAATACCAGCAAGTAGTGACAAATTACAAGTATTTAAAAGTCACAGAAATGCCAACAAGAAGTGACAAATTATAATTACGTAAAAAATCACAGAAATACCAGCAAGTAGTGACAAATTACAAGTATTTAAAAGTCACAGAAATACCAACAAGAAGTGACAAATTATAATTATGTAAAAATCACAGAAATACCAGCAAGTAGTAACAAATCATAAATATGTAAAGGTCACAGAAATACCAGCAAGAAGTGACAAATTATAAGTATGAAAAATTAACCGAAATACCAGCAAAAAGTGCCAAATTATAAGTATGTAAAAGTCGCCGAAATACCAGCAAGAAGTGACAAATTATATTTATGTAAAAGTCAAAGAAATACCAGTAAACAGTGGTGAATGATGTCTGCTATTGATAAAATAATTTTACGTTCAGTATCTGTTCCTCATGGGGTTATTCAAATGTTAGTGTCTGATGCTGATAAAATAATCTAACTTTCAGTATCAGTTCTTCATGGTGTTATTCAAGTATCAGTGCCTGATGCTGATGAGGTTATCCATGTGTCAGTATCATTTCGTGAATGAGGTAATTCAAAGCTGAAAGCCCACTATTGATTAGGTTATTCAATCTCTTTAAATCAGTGATTTTGATCATGTAACATGTACTTTGTCCTTAATGTTTTCTGCTCTAAACGTTCTAAAGTGTGTTTATGTGCTGAAGGATATTGCTGTTGTAAAATGTATTTAGGTATGAATATTATGTTTCGATATTAAAGTCTACTGCTGAACGTATTATAAATTTTTCTAAGTATTAATCTCATACTGAAAGTTTTAATATCTATTGCGGAAGGTGTTTATAGTGTGTTATGTTTGTAGTATAAGATGTATTTAGGTGGTAGTGTTTAGTGTAAAGGGTGTTATGGTTGTAGTGTAAGATGTATTTAGGTGCTAGTGTAAGATGTATTTAGTTGCCAGTGTAAAATGTGTTATGGTTGTAGTGTAAGATGTATTTAGGTGTTAGTGTTTAGTGTAAAGTGTATTATGGTTGTAGTTTAATATGTAGTTAGGTGCTAATGTTTAGTGTAAAGTGTGTTATGATTGTAGTGTAAGATGTATTTAGGTGCTAGTATAAAGTACATGGTTGTAGTGTAAGATGTATTTATACGTTAGTGTTTAGTGTATGTTTGTAATGTAAGATGTATTTAGGTGCTGGTGTAAAGTGTGTTATGGTTGTAGTGTAAGATGTATTTAGGTGCTAGTATAAAATGTGTTATGTTTGCAGTGTAAGATGTATTTAGGTGCTAGTGTTTGGTGTATGTTTGTAGTGTAAGATGTATTTAGATGTTAGTGTTTAGTGTATGTTTGCAGTGTAAGATGTATTTAGGTGCTGGTGTAAAGTGTGTTATGGTTGTAGTGTAAGATGTATTTAGGTGCTAGTGTTTAATGTATGTTTGTAGTGTAAGATGTATTTAGGTGCTAGTGTTTAGTGTATGGTTGTAGTGTAAGATGTATTTAGGTGCTAGTGTTTAGTGTTATGGTTGTAGTGTAAGATGTATTTAGGTGCTAGTGTTTAGTGTATGTTTGTAGTGTAAGATGTATTTAGGTGCTAGTATAAAGTATATGGTTGTAGTGTAAGATGTATTTAGATGTTAGTGTTTAGTGTAAAGTGTGTTATGGTTGTAGTGTTAGTGTTTACGGCTGAAATAACGTATACTCATACTTATTATTGCTTCTTATTAAATTCAAGCACAATAGTTTGACACCAAAAATACATTTAATTCAAAATTTTACTGAGACAACATATAAGTGTTAAAAATGATTTTGAAACATTGAACTCCTGTACGATTAAAAAACGGAAGTAGAACAGTTGATATACTGTATGGTGAAAAGATAGAAGTAGAACAGTTGATATCATATACGATTTAAAATTGAAGTAGAACAGTTGATTTTATGTATGGTGGAAAGATGGAAGTAGAACAGCTGATATCATGTGTGGTTAAGAGACGGAAGTAGAACAGTTGTTATCCTGTGTGGTGGAAACACGGAAGTAGAACAGCTGATATAATGTATGGTGGAAAGACGGAAGTAGAACAGCTGATATACTGTATGGTTAAAAGACTGAAGTAGAACAGTTGATATCATGTGTGGTTAAAAGACGGAAGTAGAACAGTTATTATCCTGTGTGGTGGAAACACGGAAGTAGAATAGTTGATATCCTGTGTGGTTAAAAGACGGAAGAAATACGGAACAAACTAAAGAAAGTATGAGAAAAAAATAAAAATATGGAACACAATAAAAGTTACAGTTAGTGTAAATAAACTTAAGATCAAATAAATCAGATTAAAAGATCCAGGTTGATTTAAGGTTGTCGTGCTTTGTCTCCCTTGAGAATATAATCCTAGAACGTACGATGGACGTTATGAGCACATTTTTCTAAAATATATATGTACAGAATTACTTGTGGGCCCATGACTTTGTGTGTTACATAGAAAATGTACAAAACAAAACAATGTTACAGTTGATTCCACTGGAGTCTCCTATTTTAAAGATTAAAAGTCGGCGATTGTAGTTAAGTGTTTTTATCATTATTTATACTGGATGATGTCTAAACAATAGAATATGATCCAGCAACTGGTAAACGATATAAAACAAGGCGATGACTTGAGAGTTAAGCTCAACTACGACATATTAGACAACCATGTAAATGACAGAACCCCATCACCAAACATGCTCGCCTTTCAGACGTGAGGGTGTTATAACGTAACAGTCAATTCCACTATTCGATTAGAGTAGCCGAAGTGTTGGCAGTGGGTGGTATTGATTATTTGGCTTCACTCTTGTCTACCACCTCTAAATTAGGGACAACTAGCGCAGATATCCCTGGAGTAGCTCTGTGCGGAATTCAACAAACAAACTATTGGTAGGAAGGTGAAATAGTGGAAGACCTGTCTTTGTGTCGACAGAACATTTGAAACGTACTTGAAGGGTTCTTTAGGGTTCTCCAGTGCGCTAATTATAAGCTGCTTTGCTCATTATTTCAAAAGTTTTCAGACGTATCTAGTTTGATTTAATTTTTAAATTAATCTTTCTAATTTCTGATATTCTACTTAGATAAACTAATAACAGAAATAGTTCAAAGATACGATAACTCTTAAAAAGTCCTTTCATCACGAATATTTAGCGGTTTCTTATGTAAAAAGTGGAATAACACTGGAAACGCAGAATAGAAACTGATTGAATAACGTTTGTGTTTGAAGCCGGAAATAAATAATATACCTTGCAACTACTTATCATCATATTTTTACTGTTAAGGACTTAAAATATGAATATTTTCTCTACTTATCATCATATTTTTACTGTTAAAGACTTAAAATATGAATATTTTCTCTACTTATCATCATATTTTTACTGTTAAAGACTTAAAATATGAATATTTTCTCTACTTATTATCATATTTTTACTGTTAAAATATGAATATTTTCTCTACTTATCATCATATTTTTACTGTTAAAGACTTAAAATATGAATATTTTCTCGAAAGAACTGCAACATGATTTTTGTTTATTTACATTTGTATAAAGGTCAGAGTTCTTCATCGCACTGTTTTAGGTAGAAAGTATGAATATAACGGTTAAATTAAACCTTATTTCTCTAAAATTACACGCTTAACAGAATTCGTTTGAAGGGTTTCCAAATGAATGAAGATTTTTTTGTAATTAATTCATAAGAAAAGATACACGAACTACGAATAGAACGCAAGATTGTTCACGACGAACGCGAGGTTCATAGAAATTACATGAATATGAAAGTCATTACGTGTCAATTTTGTTTGTTTTCCACGAGTAACACCAGGTGATTATTCAAATTATCCTCATTTCTACAGTAATGAAAGTATGGTGAAAATGTTCGGAAGATGCAGGACAAAGTACTTTCTTTATAAATTTGAAGTTATTCTGATTTTTAAACGATAACAAAGTACGAAATGAGCTTTATACAGTATATTGTCGTTTTAGAAATATTACAAGATTTAAGATTATATTAAAAATTATCTAATTTTACACAAAACAAGTTAAATCAGGACAAATGGATAAGGTATTCGTACGTACTTATTGTACTAGCAAAATTACTCATTCAAAACGTAGTTCCTTAAGGCTCGAGTTTAATATAAAACAATAGAAGCAAACATTTACAGTATAAGTTATGGTGAGAACAGCAGTGCCTACCAAAATAAACTCTTGTAATTCCAGAGTAATCTCTAGCTACACAAACACTGTAATTAAAAGTCCACAATCTCTAGCTACACAAACATTGTAATTAAAAGTCCGTAATCTCTAGCTACACAAACACTGTAATTAAAAGTCCACAATCTCTAGCTACACAAACACTGTAATTAAAAGTCCACAATCTCTAGCTACACAAACACTGCAAATAAAAGTATCAGACTCAGATGTTTTATAATCATATTCCAGAAAATATATCGATGTATGTGATTTCCAGATTCTTGTTTAAATACAAAGAATAATCCTCAAATTAAGCTTATGAAACAAGAACAAATAATAGAACAATGTTTTTTTTTCAAAATTTTAATTACAATGTTTGTTGTAGCTAGAGATTATGGACTTTTAATGGTAATGTTTAGATAGCTAGAGATTACGGACATTGTTATAGCTAGAGATTGTGGACTTTTAATTACAATGTTTGTTGTAGCTAGAGATTATGGACTTTTAATGGTAATGTTTAGATAGCTAGAGATTACGGACATTGTTATAGCTAGAGATTGTGAACTTTTAATTACAATGCTTGTGTAGCTAGAGATTGTGGACTTTTAATTATAATGTTTGTGTGACTAGAGATTACGGACTTTTAATTACAATGTTTGTTGTACCTAGAGATTATGGACTTTTAATGGTAATGTTTAGATAGCTAGAGATTACGGACATTGTTATAGCTAGAGATTACGGACTTTTAATTACAATGTTTGTTGTAGCTAGAGATTATGGACTTTTAATGGTAATGTTTAGATAGCTAGAGATTACGGACATTGTTATAGCTAGAGATTACGGACTTTTAATTACAATGTTTGTTGTAGCTAGAGATTATGGACTTTTAATGGTAATGTTTAGATAGCTAGAGATTACGGACATTGTTATAGCTAGAGATTACGGACTTTTAATTACAATGTTTGTTGTAGCTAGAGATTATGGACTTTTAATTATAATGTTCATTTGAAACTGTTAGTTTAACTACGGTAGTTTCTTTCATTCTTATAATTCATTCAACAGTTTCTTGAGAAATTATATATATCCGTGACGGTTAAGTCTTGTTCTATTTCCGTGTTTATATAACTTACTTAATTGTTATTTTCTTATTCAATAACAAATATATGATATTTATATTCCATTAATTGCCTCTTTATTTTTCTTTACGTTTCTACAAGTCACGAAGTTTATTCAAGGAAATAAATCGCTGAACAAAATCTGAATTTCGTTTCATTTCTGAGACTGCTCAGCTCCTTCCGATCATTCCGTTCCCTGCTGTTGGAAGGAAGTTAAGAAACTGATTCTCTGTGGACTCATGGGAGGAGAGCAAAGTACCGGTCACGTCTTTCACGGATAACTTGTTCTGCGGGTGCGCATGGAGCTTTTTCTCTCACACATGAAGTGCCACCTAGTGGTTGTTCGACACCGGTATTCTAGTAGTCTTGGTCTTCGCTCTCCTCTTGGTAAGAGTACGAACAAGACATAAAGCTGATTCCTCTTCCGATGTAAGAGATCTACGGAAAGATGACTTGCATGTTTCACTTATAATTGATTCATCCACAAAACTTAAAAAGTATTTCTGTAAGGCACAGATAGTAATTAACTCTATTACATGAATTCGTTGATTGTGTAATAAAACAGCACTGATCCCAAATTGTAAGAGAAATTTCTTTATTCTACGAAACATCTTATCTTTACACAAAAGAAAATACTCGACTCATTTTTCTGAATAGATCTCCACCTTCATGTAAGAAACACTTCTATTGGACGATAAAATCAACTAGTACTGAATTCCACTTCACTGTAATGGATCCGAAGATGACCGAGAACTTTACTCTGAACGATAACGAAACATTATCGGGAACCAATGATACATTGGCTTCCGAGATTCCAACAGAAAACGTTTACATCCTTCCATGGTGGCAACAGACGTTGTGGAGTCTTGCTTTTGGAGGAATGGTGCTGGTTGCTACAGGTGGCAACGTTATCGTTATATGGATCGTACTAGCCCATAAGAGGATGAGAACCGTCACTAATTATTTCTTGGTGAACCTCAGCTTGGCAGACACCATGGTGTCCACCTTGAACGTTATCTTCAGCTTCTCTTCCATGCTCAATGGTGACTGGCCTTTTGGCAGAGCTTACTGCAAGATCTCCAACTTTATCTCCATCTTGTCAGTTGCTGCCAGTGTATTCACGTTGATGGCCATCTCTATTGACAGGTAACTTCTTACTGTTATTATTATTTAGTTTTTCAAGTCACGTATATGTCTTAAGAACGACTTAAGCTGAAGAAATACGATGGTGTTATTTTTAAAGAATATTTTAGCTACACTCCTGTTATTAACGTGAACAATTTTCATACTCCTGTATTAAGTGAACACAACTTGAAAAAAACAAAACCAAAGTGACTGTCAAGAACAAGCCTGAAACTTAACTATTAATTACATCATTTAATAAGAATATAGCCCTTTACTGTGTTTTACACTGTCTGATAAGGAATGTGATTATAGAATATAGCCCTTTACTGTGTTTTACACTGTCTGATAAGGAATGCGATTATAGAATATAGCCCTTTACTGTGTTTTACACTGTCTGATAAGGAATGCGATTATAGAATATAGCCCTTTACTGTGTTTTACACTGTCTGATAAGGAATGCGATTAT
>NW_013668312.1:89592-91169 GCF_000517525.1 Limulus polyphemus
TCCAGTATTTATGCTGTTATTCTATGTAGGAAGCTTGTTTTTATTTCCTCTATTTATGCTGTTATTCTATGTGAAGATCCTGGTTTTTATTTCCAGTATTTATGCTGTTATTCTATGTAGGAAGCTTGTTTTTTATTTCCTCTATTTATGCTGTTATTCTATGTAAGAAGCTTGTTTTTTAGTTCCTCTATTTATGCTGTTATTCTATGTAAAGATCCTGGTTTTTATTTCCTCTATTTATGCTGTTATTCTATGTAGGAAGTTTGGTTTTTATTTCTTCTATTTATGCTGTTATTCTATGCGAAGATCCTGGTTTTTATATCCTCTATTTATGCTGTTATTTTATGTGAAGATCCTGGTTTTATTTCCTATATTTATGCTGTTATTCTATGTAGGAAACTTGGTTTTTATTTCCTCTATTTATTCTGTTATTCTATGTGAAGATCCTGGTTTTATTTCCTATATTTATGCTGTTATTCTATGTAGGAAACTTGGTTTTTATTTCCTCTATTTATTCTGTTATTCTATGTGAAGATCCTGGTTTTTATTCCGTCTGTTTTTGCCGTCGTTTTATGTGAAAAGCTCGGTTTTTATTCCCTTTGTTCCAGTTGTTGTTCTCTGTGAAATTTTATGTTTCTTTATCTTCTGTTTTGTTGGATCCTCTCATGTTAATTAGTCGATGTATATTTCCGTAATGGATTAACTTTCTATGACGAAACAACAAGTTTTTGTCCCGGTGATAATGAAAAAACAATTTGTAGAAAACAATTATCAAGTACAAGTGGAAGCTAAATATTGTTTTGCAATCGAAAAACACCTCAATTCTAATGAAGTAGTTTGATTAATTACAATTAGAGTTTAGTTTAATGTTTTCTATGTTATTTGATCTCTATACCATTACAACACCAATTATTTTTGACTAATATTTTCTACAGTTGTTAAAATTACAAAATCTAAACGGTTATATACAGTAACTAGTGTTGCCTTCACGTTAGCTACTAGAACAATAGTATCTCAAATGATCACCATCTGCAGGTGGAGTAAATAGCCCAGCCCTGTAGGTTCGCCTTCTCTGTAGAGGTTCTTTTCTGTTTAGACGAAGCCCTGTTACAGGCTCTTGTTGGGCACCGGTAGAGTAATTTGCCACAGGTTGAAATCATCTACAAAAAAAAACAAAAAAAATTGTTCCTGTAAGGAGAGAAATCTTTTACTAAATTTTATGATTCAAATAATTATATTTTTATGCTCATTTTTGTTTTACGTAAGCAAATCGGAAATGTTCTGAGTTTGTTCTAAAGCAAATTCACATGACGTTTCCCAGTTCGGTGGGCTTATTTCATTCAATCGTAAAAATATATATTTATAGATTGTGTATTATATGAAACTCTCCGTATTTCATAAGTTGTAAAATGAAGCAGTAAAAAGGTCTACCCTATTGTGAATCCAAACATACAAGTACTTGAAACTGAAGAAATACACTTCACCCTTCCCGGACATTGAAGATTCACATAAATCCAAACATACAAGTACAATCTTCAATGTCCGGGAAGGGTGAAGTGTATTTCTTCAGTTTCAAC
>NW_013668312.1:92169-96329 GCF_000517525.1 Limulus polyphemus
CCAAACATACAAGTACCTGAAACTGAAGAAATACACTTCACCTTCCCGACATTGAAGATTCACATAAATCCAAACATACAAGTACCTGAAACTGAAGAAATACACTTCACCCATCCCGGACATTTGTATTCTCTTTTGTAAGAATACAACTAAAATTTAAATTTTAGGTTGGCCATTAATAACGTACATAACCAGCTGTTTCGCTCTCTTTTTTTTGAGTATTTTTTATCTAGAGGTAATTTGTTTACATATTTGTCATAGTTAATTACAGGTCGTCCACCGAGTATTTCGTGATGGACTAGAATGTTCTAATATTTCTTCTTATGCAGCAGACCAAAATATTTAGTGCGAGTTTTAAGATGATTTCGGTTGCAGAGTGAGGGTTGGAAAGGTTTCACTCTCAGAAGAGTAATTATTTATACGCTGTATCTTCTTATCGCATAAAGTTGCTTGACTTCGGTCGGTTCAGAATTTGGTTCGGCTGACATTTTAGTGTGGTGTAGTCACTTCGTATTTCTGTTTGCTCCTGCTAGTATTCGAGATACCGTTTGCCCATTCGTAGTAAATATAGAGTTTCACACCTCCTCAATTCTCCTATTTATAACTCAACCCAAAGTGAATTGCTTTGCCCAATCACTCAAGAAGTCGAATGTGTGTATTTTCAGCTTAGTTTGTGAGACCTCTGGGGTTTTACCGAAATCCAAAACTGAATAATAGTTCCCTTGTAGCCTTGAAGTATCGACCAATATTTCCAAGTATACATCGCAAACTGTGAGACTCATATCAAGGGGTTTAAGTCCAGCTGTTTGGAACCTCTCGGGTTTTACTGAAATCTAACACTGAATAATAGTTCCCTTGTAGCTATATTCCGTGAAGTATCGATCAGAAGCATACATCGCAAGCTGTGAGACTCATATTCCTCCCCATCACTATTTCGTACACACTCAAAACAAATTCAGCAAATAAAGAATGTGGATTCAGCAAGTAAATGATTTGGCTTCTGTAAATAAAGATGTTGACTTCAGCAAGTAAATAATGTGGCTTCTGTAAATAAAGGTGGTGACTTCAGCAAGTAAATAATGTAGCTTCTGTAAATAAAGATAGTGACTTCAGCAAGTAAATGATGTGGCTTCTGTAAATAAAGATAGTGACTTCAGCAAGTAAATAATGTAGCTTATGTAAATAAAGATGTTGACTTCAGCAAGTAAATAATGTAGCTTCTGTAAATAAAGATGTTGACTTCAGTAAGTAAATAATGCCGCCCTTGCAAGTAAATAATGTGGCTTCTGTAAATAAAGATAGTGACTTCAGCAAGTAAATAATGTAGCTTATGTAAATAAAGATGTTGACTTCAGCAAGTAAATAATGTAGCTTCTGTAAATAAAGATGTTGACTTCAGTAATTAAATAATGCCGCCCTTGCAAGTAAATAATGTGGCTTCTGTAAATAAAGATGTTGACTTCAGCAAGTAAATAATGTGGCTTCTGTAAATAAAGATGGTGACTTCAGCAAGTAAATGGTGAGGATTCTGGAAGTAAAGATGGTGACTTCAGCAAGCAAATAATGCGGATTCTGCAAGTAAAGATAGTGACTTTAGCAAGTAAATGATCTGGATTCTGTAAATAAAGATGGTGATTTCAGCAAGTAAATGGTGAGGATTCTGTAAGTAAAGATGGTGACTATAGCAAGTAAATAATGTGAATTCTGTAAGTAAAGATGGTGACTTCAGCAAGTAAATGGTGAGGATTCTGTAAGTAAAGATGGTGACTATAGCAAGTAAATAATGTGAATTCTGTAAGTAAAGATGGTGACTTCAGCAAGTAAATGGTGAGGATTCTGTAAGTAAAGATGGTGACTATAGCAAGTAAATAATGTGAATTCTGTAAGTAAATATAATGACTACATAGATTCTGTTTTATCGCATTGAAAAGTGAAAAGTAAATTCAAATTTGCTTATACATGTCGATAAGTTGACTTTCCCGTAAAATCAGAACAACTTTCGCGCATTACGCGATGGCGCCACAAGCACGTTTTTTGGCATAAAGAAAAAGTATAACATAGCACTATAATAATTAATCAAGGTTAATAAGGGAAAACTTAAATCTTGCTGTTTAAGGTGTACATTACTGATGTTTCTGGTCATCTTACACTACACTTTCCTTCACGTATAGTCCATTAGTGACCTCCAGACATACTGCAACATATAACCTAAGTTTTGAACTTTAATTCTTCGTACAATATAAAGCTTATAATTTACACTATCTCGCTCCATAACACACGTAACTCATATCAAACTACATTCAAATATATTTTACGTGAACATACACCAGAACAACCTCAAGTTACACTGTAACGCCTTCCAAACATTGATTCATCAGATAGAAACTGGAGTCTTAAGTTCAACGAAAGTAAACGATTGAATAAAAAAATGAATCATATTATAGGAAGCTTCTGACAAATTCGTACAGAACCACCTAAAAAGACTCAACGGTAAGTTTTTTTAAGAACGTTGTTTGTATATGTTGTAACGACTTTATTTATACGTGTAATGCACTTTTCTGTAATTAATTATTTACCTTTTTTTTTAATGTTAAAATTGAGAGCACGTGAGTTTCGTCACAATGACGTTGCTTAGAGAGCCGTTGCGTTAATAAAGTAGCTTATTACCTGCAGCTTATCATAACTCAGATCCTGTTTATACAGACGAGACTTCAACAAAATAATCCATAAGAAATCACTTGTAACGCATCAAATAACGATGTTATAACAACCAAGGTACTAAACATTAGGAGGCTTATTAAACCCTAATAAAAAAAGTGCCCGCCAAGATTTTGTAAACAACCAACTAAATTTCCAAATACAAGTACCAAAAAGTATAAAAAGGCAAAGTTGTTAATATCCAAATCACAAAATAATGATGGAAATATTCATGAATCAAGGAGAAGAAGCAGAAACAAATTCTTAGGATTTTTTCACAATAACAGTATTAATCACATCTCAAAGCCTAGAGTTAAATTACAGATAAAGAGAAAACGAGTGCTTGTAATATTATACTTTATCAAATATCTTATAACACAGTGTTACAAATCTCTAACCTAACACTTTTCTCTCCCTTCTCTCATTAGTCTGACTCTAAGTCTTGAGGCTTTGAATTGTCTTGCCAGACTACGAGATTACATGTCACCTGATTTAACATTTATTGGAAAAATAAATCATGAACTTATGTCACCGCTAGGGGAGCCTCGTGTTGGTATCTTAATCTAAAAATCACACGTTTATAACTGAGAGCGTTTGTTTTACAAGCAAAGCTGTACAACAAGCTATCTGTGATCTGTCAATCACGGGAATCGAACACCGGATTTCAGCGTTGAAAGTCTGTAAATTTACCGCTGAACCACTGGGGAAGACATCACTGTGTAACGTTCGTAAGTATTCCATCGTTGGGTGGGTTCTTTTTCATTATTTGATGAAAATAATGTCCAGTTCAGTGCACAGAGCGATAATGAATTTATTTATTTCTTCTATAACGTTTGCCATAGACACACGTTTTTGGTCGAACTTACGACTTATTTGCAAATAAACCTAATTACCGAATTTTTTTGCCAATCAATTCACATATTAGCCGCACAATTCTCGCTAAAAATATTGAACTTAACCACTAACTAAATACTTCACGAAATCTCCTTGAATTTTCACAGATTGATTAGTCATGTGTATGGCATACTTTTGTTTCTGTAAGTTCCACGAAACTTCAAGATTATTACATCTTGAACTATAGGATTACTATCAAGATCTAACGTCATCATCGTGATTAGCAGCTCCCTCTAACAAAGAGCTAAATTATAACATTAAAATTATTGCTTACAACAATATACACTAGTAGGCAGGTGAGCTATCTCTTTAGGCAAATACGAATATAGCGATATAAGTAACATTACATAAACGATAAACATAATCATACCAAAAATATAATAGAAATTGTTACCCCACACAATGGGTAACTAATCTATTAGAAAGCATTTGATGAATAAGCGATTAGAAATCACTGGGTAACTAACCATTGGGTAATTAGTCTGTTAGAGATTACTGGGTAACTGATTTATAGAAGCTCATTGGACAACTAACTAATGAATTAGAGATCACTGACTAACTAATAAAAA
>NW_013668312.1:97231-102860 GCF_000517525.1 Limulus polyphemus
ATAGGAGCTCATTGGACAACTAATTAATGAATTAGAGATCACGGGGTTACTGATCTATAGAAGCTCATTGGACAACTAACTAATGAATTAGAGATCACGGGGTTACTGATCTATAGAAGCTCATTGGACAACTAACTAATGAATTAGAGATCACTGGGTAACTGATCTATAGGAGCTCATTGGACAACTAACTAATGAATTAGAGATCACTGACTAACTAATAAACAGAAGTCACTGGGTAACTAACAGATTAGAGCTGATTGGGTAACGAACTAATCGATAAGAGATAACTTGATAATTAATCGATTAGATATCATTGGGTGACTAATAGTTTAGAGATTACTAAGTAGCTAATCCATCATTTTTTTTCGTTTCTAGTCGTCAGAGATCACAAGTAACGAATTATAATCACAACTTGTCGTAAAACAAAGGAACCGTTAAATTCAAAGAGTGTTAGAATGTGACACGTAAATAAAGTTTGTTGTATAAATATTTCTCCTTATATCATCCTACGAGTTAAGCCTTAGCCTCATCAGTCCTTCCAATCTCATCAAATAATCATAGAAATACATTTATCATCTTTATCTATGGTCCCTTCAGAACACAACAGTACGTTTATGTAGAAGCAATGAAACGAACACTAAGGGAGTGCCTTGTCCGTATTAAGTTAAAGCAGTTCAAAAACAATGAGTTAAAACATACTACAAAAAGCGTGTCAATTCGTCCATGAAAAAAAAAGATAATTCCAAGAAAAAATTTTTTATACATAAACAAAGGAATTGGTACAAAATGTTTTAATTTCTAACCGGTTTCGTAGCATCACAGGTTACTCTTCGGTATAAAAACTGCTAAATTACCTCTTTATAAAAAACACAAACTATTTTTATTTTCCTACAAGTCAAATCTAATCCCGAATTGATTCCTCTCCTCCCTCCTTCTCGTTGGTTTCATTTTAACAGGAGATTTATCTTCTTTATTTCCAAACAAAGATTCTTTCAATCTAACAGGTTTCCTTAATTTCAATGATATTAGTCTATGACCTAGTGTGAAGTTAATTCTTTATTTTATAGTTTAATTTCACTACCTTAAATGTAAAACCTTTAGGTGTTCAACTAGGGATATTAAAAGCTGTTGTTTCTTTTTACTTCCAGAAGCGATGCTTTCGATTTACACTGTCTAATCTCGGCGTCTCTGTTCTCTCCTGATTTCTGCTTCTGAATGTTAAATTTCTCTCCTTTAAACTTCTTTTATCGTACACATTCATAAAGCGGAGATGATTACTTCGATATAAACTTTGCTTCCCTATTTCCGTAGACAAACATTTTTTTTCAAAATTTATTTTTGGAGTTCGGAATCTTTTGGCAAATCCAAATTCATTCCCATTATTCATTTGTTTAGATTGTCTTATTTTTCCTTTCGTCGAATATTTCCTATCTTCCTCTAGCTGTTCAGGAATAATTTTTATTTTCTCTACTAAACTTTCTGGTTCCGTTTCCATCTCTTCTCGGCACAAGTCCTCCCAAATATCCAGTCAAGATTCCAAAGATTTCTTCTCTGCGAGAAGACTGTATTAAGTGTTCAATAACAGTAGATGCGATTTCTATATATTTCAGTTTTTGGATTTCTCTCTTGCTTGTCATGCGTTGAGTTATATTCTTACTGTTTCAAGTTCTCAACTTTTTGAATATTCTTTTCTTCTTCCGATACAACTTTCCTAATTAACTTTATGAGGGATAACGTGGCGTTTGCTCTTTTGCACATTTTCCCATAAGGACCTAATTTTCTCAAAATTAGCCAAACATTAATTTGATTTAATTTAAATCATTCTTCTTATAATTCACGTTGTCTTCAAGATTTCTTCTACCCTCGAGGGTATATTCCTTTCATAATTACTTACGTGGATAAAAGTATGTTGGCAGAGCGACGAATGAGTTCTTCTCGATGTATACATTTATCTTTGAAATATCTTCCTGTTGGATTTCTAAGTTTCTTAAAATAACGATAATTTAGTTAGAAATCACTTGATAATTTTTCTTCACTAAGATACATAAAATATCATTTTTTGTGTCTCGTTTCAGGAGTCGTCTGTATTGAAAGGTTGATTGGTTGTTTTTAGCTAAATGCTGTATTCACCACGAGTAATCGAACTCCGGATTTTAACGTTGTAAATCAGTAAATTCACCGCTGTTCCACCGACAGACATGTATTGAAAAGAAAACAAGCATTGTTAAAATGGATAATATAAACTAATTAAATACAGTTTTACGTCAAGATGAATATATATATATAATATATATATATAATATAACTCTATTATTTATTAATCTCACTTTGTAGCATCACGTAATAGCTATACATTCACTTTCTTATAAGTAACACTGTTTTTACTTTTTCCAAATGAAATCTAATTCCGAATTCATTCTTCTCGGTTTATCAAAAGCTGACTTCATCTTAACAACAGATTCATCCTCATCTTTACTTTTAAAAAAGAAACTCTTTCAATGTTAGTTTTCTAGTAAATTAATGTAAAACTTCCTTAATTTGAATGACATTAGGTCTGTTATCAAGTGTAAAATTAATTCCTCATTTTAAAGTCATTCTCATCTAAATTCTTCTTACTTAATTTGAAACTTCAGATCCAACCGGGAATATTAAGTGTTTTTTTTTTATCTTTCCGAGTATCATACTGAAGAGTAGCTTGCCATGCTGTGAAATCAACTAAATGAAAAAGTGATTGGCAAATAAAGAATAGTTTGGTAAAAAAAGAAATAATTCAAGTTTTCATATACATATTCAACTTAAAGTGACACACTCTTGAATTACAATTTATGTATATGTTATACATATTTCTAAAAAAGAGCGTGAATTTTAACAGAGTCATATAAACTCTAAAACACGATATGCGTAGTTCCGACTTCTAGATAGGTCTAGTAAACAATAAAATACGCTATGCATAGCATAGATTTCTAAGTATGTCAAACAAGTTACGAAACACGCTCTGTGTAACTTAGTCTTGTAGATGAGTCAAATATACTGTGGAACTCGCTATGCGTATCATACACTTCTAGATAAGTCAATTAAACCGTCAAACACGCTATGCGTATCATACACTTCTCATAGCGTGTTTGACGGTTTACTTGACTTATCTCGTATCATACACTCTAGATAAGTCAAACAAACTACAAAACACACACTTTGCGAATCATAGATTTTTAATTGAGTCAAATAAACTGTGGAGCTCGTTATACGTAGTATAGATTTCTAGATGAGTCAAACAAGTTGTGAAACACGCTATACGTATCATAGATTTCTATATAAATCAAACTGTAGAATTCACTATACGTAGCTCAGACTTCTAGATTAGTCAAGTATATTGTGAAACACGCTATGCGTAGCTTTAGCCATTTCAGGCAAAATTGTCTTAAGTTTCGTGACTTTGCTGATTGGACAGATATTTTGGCCACTTTAGGGTTAGTATCAGGAGTGCTGTGACTCCGTTGAATGGGCAGATATTTTGGCCACTTTAGGGTTAGTATTAGGAGTGTTGTAACTCCGTTGATTGGACAGATATTTTGGCCACTTTAGGGTTATTATTAGGAGTGCTGTGACTCCGTTGATTGGACAGATATTTTGGCCACTTTAGGGTTAGTATTAGGAGTGCTGTGACTCCGTTGATTGGACAGATATTTTGGCCACTTTAGGGTTAGTATTAGGAGTGCTGTGACTCCGTTGATTGGACAGATATTTTGGCCACTTTAGGGTTAGTATTATGAGTGCTGAAAGTTTTGGTTTTTACTTTATACGTTTGAGTGATTCTCATTTGACAAATCAAATAAAACAGCTCAAGAATTCATTGAATTTACAGTGAGGCTGAAATTGTTCAAGGTACAGTCAAAGGTTCGAGTCATAAATTGAGTAACGAACATCACATGAAACAAATAAAAAAACATTAGGGATTTATTAACTTCTCCCAACATTTTATTAGAGATGTATTATAATTAGCACAGAATAGTTTGTCATTACTTGGTTCACTAAAAAAAAAAAAAGATCAACCGTATATGCCCTTAAAATTCTCCCACCACAGAAAAAAAAGTGTTTTCATAACACCGTGTCTCATCGGTTCTTACCAAAAAGATATTCAAGCTGCCTGACTTTCAATCTAAAAAGAAGAAAATAATAAAAAAAAAGCTTCACTATGAAATTGTTTTCGAGCTGAGTGCTTTCGTTTCTACTTTCTGTTTGTAGAAAAAGCGCGATATTGTGTGCTTCCGATTAGCTCTTCGTTTCTACTTTCTGAGCACGATTCTTTAATACTTGGGGAAGGATATGGGGGTGTATAAGTGTTTCCATGTTTTTATGTACAAAAACGACATCGGGTAAACATTTTCTTTGAACTATATAAGTAAAATCGTTTTCCTTTTGACTCTTAAAACGTGATTTTTAGGTCGGCTTGGAAGAATCTAATTGTAGATTAATTGAATAACTAAAAATCAGTGATGAGTCTTGTCATTCAAGACAGGATTTAGGCCTAGATAATTTATACGATACTGACCTTCTCTTTTCAAAAAAAAAAAATCAGCAGAATTAAAATCAAACTTTTATGTGGATTAGCGAGAGCAGTTCATGAAGAGTCAGTTAGTTAGGAGCAGCTTGATCTAAATTTATAAAAAATATTGTGTTTTTCAACGAAAAGGATTTTTAGACGAGCGTATAAAACAAATAAACATTAGCTATATATTGTAAACCAGTACATCGGGAATTATAATGTCTAATATAAGTTCTGGTAAAATGTTACCTTCACAGCTGTTATACTTGGAGCCCCCCAGTGACACAGCGGTATGTCTGCGGACTTACAATGCTAAAAACCGGGTTTCGATACCCGTGGTGGGCAGAGCACAGACAGCCCTTGTGTAGCTTTGTGCATAATTAAAAAACAACAACAATATACTTGAAACTGAAAACATGACGTTTCATTTACTATATATTGTAAACCAATACATCGGGAATTATAATGTTTAATATAAGTACTGGTAAAGGGTTTTGACTTTAAACATGTGTTTAAGGTTACCAATGGTTCAATAACACATTTCCTAGCAAAGGGTTTTTACTTTAAACATATGTTTAAGGTTACCAATGGTTCACTAACACAGTTCCTAGCAAAAGATTTTACTTTAAACATGTGTTTAAGGTTACCAATGGTTCAATAACACATTTCCTAGCAAAAGATTTTACTTTAAACATATGTTTAAGGTTACCAATGGTTCAATAACACAGTTCCTAGCAAAGGGTTTTTACTTTAAGCATATGTTTAAGGTTACCAATGATTTAATAACACAGTTCCTAGCAAAGGGTTTTTACTTTAAACATATGTTTAAGGTTACCAATGGTTCAATAACACAGTTCCTAGCAAAAGGTTTTACTTTAAACATATGTTTAAGGTTACCAATGGTTCAATAACACAGTTCCTAGCAAAGGGTTTTTACTTTAAACATATTTTTAAGGTTACCAATGGTTCAACAACACAGTTTCTAGCAAAGGGTTTTTACTTTAAATATATGTTTAAGGTTACCAATGATTTAATAACACAGTTCCTAGCAAAGGGTTTTTACTTTAAACTCTACCAAGAAAC
>NW_013668312.1:103421-108643 GCF_000517525.1 Limulus polyphemus
TAACCGTCCTTCTTTTATCATTGTTTACATACAACACATTCATCAGTTTACCAGTTTATCACTAATAATGAACAAAAGTAACTGAAACCCATTTTAACCGTCCTTCTTTTATCATTGTTTACATACAACACATTCATCAGTTTATCACTAATAATGGACAAAGGGTAACTGAAACCCACTTTAACCGTCCTTCTTTTATCATTGTTTACATATAACACATTCAACAGTTCACTACTTTATCACTAATAATGAGCAAAAGTAACTGAAACCCATTTTAACCGTCCTTCTTTTATCATTGTTTACATACAACACATTCATCAGTTTACCAGTTTATCACTAATAATGAACAAAAGTAACTGAAACCCACTTTAACCGTCCTTCTTTTATCATTGTTTACATACAACACATTCAACAGTTCACTACTTTATCACTAATAATGAACAAAAGTAACTGAAACCCATTTTAACCGTCCTTCTTTTATCACTGTTTACATATAACACATTCATCAGTTTACCAGTTTATCACTAATAATGAACAAAAGTAACTGAAACCCACTTTAACCGTCCTTCTTTTATCACTGTTTACATATAACACATTCATCAGTTTACCAGCTTAACTGTCTTTCTTTCACGATTGAATAGTATGGGATGATGACTGAACGTAATTATATCTTACGCTTTTTGGTATTTTTTACTTAAACGTTTGGGTTTTGTAAAATCATATCCTAGCGATTAGCAGGTAAATTTTGTAAATATCCGTATTATAAGTAGAATAACTTTACGTTGTCACAATCTTCAAATAGGTAGACACATATAATTATAATACAGTAGGTCTACTAAAGTGTTACATCTACTTTTTCTACGTTTCCCTGTACCACAGCAGTATGTCTGCAGACGTACAACGCTAGAAACCGGATTTCAATGTCCGTGTTGGGCAGAGCACACAATAGCCCATTGCGTAGCTATATGCTTAACTCCAAACAAACCTTTTTCTACCGACAGTTGACGTAATTTTGTGCATGGAGATTTAGGTTTCTGCTCTTCATGGAGTTAATCTCATCTTGTCTCACTCTAGTTTGAATAACTAACGAAACACCTAAATATTATCAGTAAAATCACTTAACGTTAAAACTACTTATATTACCGTGAGTTGGCTTTCATGTGCAGTTTTAAGAAACGGTAAAAGCATGCGTCTGTTTTTACGTTTAGCGTCATTCGATTTCGTTTATTTTTGGTTGCTACATAAGAAAACTTTGTTCAAACCTAAGGGCCATTTATCATAACTTGAAATAATGTATTGGCAGTCTTCACTGTTTGATATCTAGTAGAACACCAAACCAACTATAAAATATAAAACTTTAGTAGACCAAGTCTGCTGACTTATGGCTATAACTTTCAGAGCCTCTATGACATAGAATGAAATATACGTAGAGACTTTTCACGACCCATTCAAAAAAGTCCTTAACTTTAGCTCTTTCGTTACTAAACAAATTATCGATAGTTTTGATGTCTCTTTATCAATTACTTGTAGAGACGTAACATAATGAAAACACTTAGTGAAGAACGTGTAAGAAATATAGCCGAAACTTCTTGGTCATACGAAAGAAAACTGTTTCGTAAACATTTCTCATTACTCCAAAACAAACACTATAAAAACCTTCTGTATGAAAGCTCCTTAAACAAAAAGTAAATAATCAACATTTTGTCATTTAGGTTTTCATCAGGAGAGCATTTTCTTCAACTGATACACTTGTTCTCTTATGAAATTTGAATGAGGTTCGAAAAGCCGATTTTCATCCTGTATTTTCTACAAAACTTCTGTTAACTGAAATAAGATAATATTTCTCAATTGCATACGACCAATATATTACATCGAAACCTAGGCTATAAAACAAACATTCTTTATGGTTTGTAGTTTCAAGAAATAATGTGCATGTATTTCACCAGGATTCAGGTATCTTCACGCAAAACAACATCATATAAAAACACGAATATTGTTAGACTTTCTAGATAAGACGGCCCACAACCTTATGAATGCTATGAAGAAGGAAGACAAACCCATCAGCACAACCTTAATTGATACTGGATACCCGAAACTCTTCACAAAGAAAAAATATATATGGCGATAAGTACAATGAAAATTACAGACACAGCTATATACCGATGACGAAATAAAGTCAGAACAATATCCAGAAATACAATACAAAATCAAGAAAAATGAAGAGAAAGTCACCATTAATCATATCCGTTGCAGTTATAGGCTGTAATTCGTAGATGAGAAGAAAGACAGACACAAGATAGAATTCAGTAGCATATTGGACATAAACGAATCTATAATACTGATATATTCGCAACAGCCTATCATTCTAGAGAAGATGATATTATAACATGGAATAATACTTAAATAATGGTACATAGAAATAAAGCCTTCTACATCCATCTAACTGAATACACACCCAGTCAACCTTCTATAGAAGTCAGAAAACCGGGACACCCCTTTTAAAATAAGCTTTCTACATCCATCTAACTGAATACACACCCAGTCAACCTTCTATAGAAGTCAGAAAACCGGGACACCCCTTTTAAAATAAGCTTTCTCTATCCATCTAACTGAATACACACCCAGTCAGTCTAATACAAAAAGTCAGTAAAACCTGGACACCCCTTTTAAGATAAGCTTTCTACATCCATCTAACTGAATACACACCCAGTCAACCTTCTATAGAAGTCAGAAAACCGGGACACCCCTTTTAAAATAAGCTTTCTACATTCATCCACCTAGCAGACTACACACCCAGTCAATCTAATATAAAAACTCTGTAAAACCTGGACACCCCTTTTAAGATAAGCCTTCTACATCTTCCTAACTGCGTACACACCCAGTAAACTTAGTATAAAAATCAGTAAAACCTGGACACTCCTCTTTAAGCCTTTTACATGGGTGCATTTCAAAAGTGATGATCCAGTCGCACTATTTGATTAGAGTAGTCTGTGAGTAGGCGGAGGGTGGTGTTAAGTAGCTGCCTTTCCTCTACTATGTCATAACTTTAAAATTAAGGTCGGCTAGCGCAGATAGCCTTCGAGTAGTTTTGCACGAGTTTGGACAAAATAACAAACAGCCTTAATTGTTTTAATGTAGCACTAACCCTTAAAACTGGTCAAATTTACATGTTGAGGAAACATTTCTTATAATCTTCAAGTCGAGAACAAAGTACACTTACAGTCATATATGTTATATGTATAATTAATGTGGTGGAGATAAAGAAATACATAACATAAACTGTTTTAACACCATAACTTTACTTAGGAATGATAAAAACGTGTGAAAATTGATATACATGCTCTTTGTGAACATCCTAATAGCTAGAATTAAAAACTTTGTAAATTTTCTGTAACGTTAACGAGCTATGAGCAATTAATTTTAATCAATGTCTTCGTTAGTAATATATAGACTTATAACAAGACAATTGGTAAAGATTTTTGAATTAAAAAAAATTCACGTTATGAAAGAGTGTAATATTAACAAGTGTGTTAATTTTGGCTTTAATGGTGAAGATATCATGTTAATAAATTGATGACCCCACTAAAAATTGCGTTTCGAGAAAATAACCGTTAAAGTTTTTCTGCAGTAAGTTTTTAGTAAATGTACCACATTTAACTGTTTCCTCAGCATGTAAACAGGAGAAGGTTATATCTTCCAACATAGTTCTATTTGTGACATTATTAAATAGTTTAACTATCTCACGTTCCAGAATAATTATCATGAACTTTCTCGGTATTTACGTTAACTTACTACTGAATTAAATTATGTAAAACTAAACTGTTAGGTATTGAATATTTTAAGTATAGAAAGTTCAATGTATTATTTATATTATCTTGTTTTCAAAATGATTTTAACTCACTTTTCTTTATAATTACACAAATCAGAAGCTAACCCTGTCTCTAAAGTACTTTTTTGCATTCTTAATAATCAATTTTATGTCAGCTAAATGGAGAAGCGCAAAAATAAATTAACGTGAGCGTTAATAAATGTTAGTAGTAAACAACATCTAAAAATATGCTTTAGAGAAGAAATAACATCGTAAAACCTAACAAAACTTACACTTGTGTATGATGCCAGAAATACTGCCAAAAATAGCCTATGCTACTATGTATTATCTAAGCGCACCTACAATTATATTAAGGGTACTTACTCTAGACGCCCGTACTTTCACCGTACTCTAGATCACAAAGAACTAATTTGTAATTTTGTTTGTCTGAGCGTATTTGCTGAAGTCTGCAGTATTAGGTTTCTTGTTAAATACTATAAGCTTGACGTTGAAGAAAGATGTATCCCATAATAGCACGTTTGGAATCAATAAATCTAGTTACTTCCAAACTTAACAACTTTCCTATTAGCACTGAAGTTTATCAGAACAGAATTTTCATATGGCCTTCAGTGAGACCATGTTTTAAAGCTTCGTGACTGACTATTTCTTGAAAATGAAAAAACAAACACATCCGCTGGCGCAACAGTAAACCGGAGCTAGGTAGAAGCGAAACTGTGTTTTTTTAACTTTATTCATATAATCCATATTAGACGATGCTACCTGCTTACAAGCGAAACGTTTGCTTTAATATTATTTATACAATTCATATTAGATTATGCTAGCTGAATACAAGCGAAACGTTAGCTTTAACTTTACTTTCAGTTTTTTGTTGTTGTTTTGTTTTGCCATTCTGTGCCGAAATATGGAGAGAGGCTCTGGTGAAACTTTAAACCTAGTATTTCCTTCATCAAACTTTAAACCTAGTATTTCCTTCATCAGACTTTAAACCTAGTATTTCCTTCATCAAACTTTAAACCTAGTATTTCCTTCATCAAACTTTAAACCTAGTCTTTCCTTCATCAAACTTTAAACCTAGTCTTTCCTTCATCAAACTTTAAACCTAGTATTTCCTTCATCAAACTTTAAACCTATTTGATGAAGGAAAGACAAAGTTTGATGAAGGAAAGACTAGGTTTAAAGTTTGATGAAGGAAAGACTAGGTTTAAAGGGTAAACCTAGTATTTCCTTCATCAATCTTTAAACCTTGTCTTTCCTTCATGATGCTTGGTGAACATTAGTAAAACAAAGGCTGTATTTGAACTTTATCCATGTGTCCGTAACAGGTAATACAACATTATCCATGGGTCCGTAACAGGTAACACAACATTATCCATGGGCCCGTAACAGGTAACAC
>NW_013668312.1:109604-112598 GCF_000517525.1 Limulus polyphemus
AATACAGTACTACGTATAGTTTGAACAAGTAGGTGTTTGTGTAATACAGTACTATATATAGTTTGAACAAGTAGGTGTTTATGTAATACAGTACTACGTATAGTTTGAACAAGTAGGTGTTTATGTAATACAGTACTACGTATAGTTTGATCAAGTAGATGTTTATGTAATACAATACTATATATAGTTTGAACAATTAGATGTTTAGGTAATATCAATATAGTTGACTAATTTGATAATGTTGATGCCAAATTTTATTTCGAAACAGAATATTATACACTAAATTGTTAGGAATTAATCACACTATCATTTAGATTTCAAAATGTGACGTAACGTAAAAAATATAAATGTGGATTTACCGTATGTTGTTGTTGAGCGGCTCTTAGCATGACTGAAATGCTCAACAATTACTTTTCGCGGTGGGCGGTCTAAGTAGCTCAGAGCTTTGGCTCTGATTGAAACCAAGAGTGTAACACAATTAACCTTTTAAAGTCCATGAAATAATTTAAATTGATAGATTAACTTAAACTTTTCCCTTCACTGGGGACGGGTACTTTTGCTATATGAACTTAAACTTTTCACGTCACTGGGGACGCTTTTGCTAATTAAGTTAAACTTTTCACGCCACTGGGGACGGGTACTTTTGTTATATTAACTTAAACTTTTCCGTTACTGGGGACGGGTACTTTTGCTTATCTACCAATAACTTTTCAGCCAGTACAGAAGATACATTTTAAAAGTGTTTTGATTTTCTTGATATTAAACTTTGTCCATAGAAACCTTTAGCCAAGAAGTAAAAAAAAACAAAAAAAACAGTTTTATAAGTGTTCAGTTCTGATTGTTTATTGACTAACAATATCTATATATGTTTATAATATTTTTGTTAGTTTATAATATTTTGTACGTTTGTAATATTTTGTAAGTTTGTAATATTTTGTAGTTTATAATATTTTTGTAAGTTTACAATGTTTTGTAAGTTTGTAATATTTTTGTAAGTTTACAATATTTTGTAAGTTGATAATATTTATAATGTAGCCACTGGGCTAATGTTTGGAAATTCTCTATATCAGCACGTTTCCGGTAAAACCATGCTTCCCGTCATTTCAAAAGTGAAAGTTGAGCTTTGCCTGCATGTGCAACTTTACAAATGGGAGACAGACGAACGCTCGGACAGACACCAAAGTTCTCAATATATATAAGATTATAGTCATCATAAGCACCTCATAGTTAGGACACACGCCCTGAATTAATAAAAACTCAAGTGTATACATTTTGAAAAATATATTTTACACTGTGGGTAACAGGTAATATAATATTATCCATGGGTTCGTAACAGGTAAACAGGGAAGAAAAGTTGTAATTTTATTCATGTTCTCGTTCATACTTTAAGATTTTTAATAAACTACATTTACCAAGGAGGAGGCTTAGAATCGCTAACATACATGTTGTGAAAATTATCACTTCTGTATGAATAATTTGTTTCTAGCGCAAAGCTAAATCAATTATATGTGCACTAGCCGTCTCTACCTTTGAAGTCAGTCAACAGCACTTTACATAATTGAATTCTGGGATTTGACCGTCACTGTTATAAAGCGCCCACAGCCCGAACGCGTGGATCGCGATTTTGCTGTAAAAGAGCGCTAAAAATGAAACCTTGGATCCACAGTTTGACATCTGAGCCACTAGGGCACGCTCAGCCTTTCTGTGTAAATAATGTTACCATTTAGTAAAGTGAATATTCTATCTCAGTAGAGCTTTTGAACAGTTTGCTAACCTTAGGGACTTAAGTCAAGTCTTAGTGCGAATAAAAATCCAATATAATCGCTAGTCTGCCCATTACTCAATGATAAAATTAATTAAATTCGAAAAATGTGTTTATTATTTTATTACTTTTCCCCATTCATTAATAATTCTCTCGATAAGGTTATTGTGTTAGTAAAAACTGTCATGCTTAATTAAGAGATAACCCCTTAGATATGCAATTTCATTTTTAGCACTAATTCCTATTATGTACGTGCATATTATCAACTAAAGGATCGTATAAAAACAGATATTTAAAGAGCGAGAGTCACATAATAAGTCTAAAATCTCTCTCAAATTTACTAAGCCAGTAGCCTAATTAGGGTGTTCGTTTTTCTAGCCTCAATATCTCTAGTAAAAATAATCAAGTGTAAAATCTCTCCCAAATCCATTGAGCCAGTAGCCTAATTAGGTCGCTCATTTTTCTAACCTCAATATCTCTAACAAAAATAATAAAGGATCAATTTTCTTGTTTTACTGAGAAAAACAAAACAAAAAATCTAATTCAAATATTTTGCGTAGCAGTAAGGATTTAATTCTACCAAACTGCATTAATTATTCCAAGAAATTCGTACGTTTTCTGTTGAAGGATAGCGAACATATACGTTATCATTTCAAATGGAAACTTGACAGGAAGCTACTTTCGAGTTTCTGATTTAGGCCTTTATCGACTTAAGTACTCCACTGTTTGTATATTTCTGGTATCTTAACGGTTTGTTGACCCATGGATAATGTTATATTACCTGTTACAGACCCATGGATAATGTTGTATTACCTGTACGGACCCATGGATAATGTTGTATTACCTGTACGGACCCATGGATAATGTTGTATTACCTGTACGGACCCATGTATAATGTTGTATTACCTGTACGGACCCATGTATAATGTTGTATTACCTGTACGGACCCATGTATAATGTTGTATTACCTGCTACGGACCCATGGATAATGTTGTATTACCTGCTATGGGCCCATGTATAATGTTGTATTACCTGTACGGACCCATGTATAATGTTGTATTACCTGCTACGGACCCATGGATAATGTTGTATTACCTGCTATGGGCCCATGTATAATGTTGTATTACCTGTACGGACCCATGGATAATGTTGTATTACCTGTTACGGACCCATGGATAATGTTGTATTACCTGCTATGGGCCCATGTATAATGTTGTATTACCTGTACGGAC
>NW_013668312.1:113378-117966 GCF_000517525.1 Limulus polyphemus
TGTTCAAACTATACTTATTACCTAAAACATCTACCAAAATGGTCGTTACTTAAACACCATATAAAACAGGAAATGGTCGTTACTTAAACACCATATACATATAACAGGAAATGGTCGTTACATAAACAATATATATAACCGGAAATGGCTGTTACATAAACGATGTATATAACCGGAAATGGCTGTTATTTTCGAAAGAAACCACCAGTTACGAAAGCTTAACTTTAAACGAATGAAAAAGCTATGAATAGTTCAGCTGAATTTGGTTTAAAAGTATGTTGATCAAATACTTTCAATGGTATTAATATATTAAATTTGGTACAGTTTACTACGTTTATTCACGAACAAACATACAACGAAAAATATTATATTATAATTTAAGAGCACGGATTAAATTTGAAGAGCACAGATAGATAATTATGATAAATACTGTTTTTCATTTTGTCGTTTGAAAGAAATTGTCGGAGCGAAAATGTGATCTCAAAATTCGGATTCAGCTGATATTAGCTCTAGAAACTCCAGCTGTGTTATATATATTCTATTACATTAAGTCTGTGTTATCTATTAATTTCTTGCACACATATATGACACATTTTTAATCTTTAAAAAAACATATAATAATTAAATAAACATTGAATTTAAGACTCGAATTTAATTCCACGTCATTAACCATTATATTTCTGGCCAAATCTTAAAAGGCTTTATAATAAAAGTATCTGGACATTTTACTTGTGTTGTTGTCTTAACACTCAACTTGGGATCTCATTTCATTAGCCATTTAACTTCTGGACAAATTTGAAAGGATTTTACAAAATGTCGGGAAAATTTGATAATTAATTTAACAAAATTTGTCTCTCTTAAACTTCTTTAAGTTTGAATTAAAAGTGAGCTCACTTGATAACAAAGTCTATGAAGTGTCGTGAAGTGTTACTTTCTGTTTTATTGTTGATGGATTTTACCTCATCATTGAGTTCAATTTGAAACGTTCGGAAAAACCTCAACTTTTTGTAGTTTTCTTAAGCTCGTCGTTATCCCACTGTTTCTTTGTATGCGCATAACCGTCCCCAATTTTCAACTTATGGACTAGAAAGGAATTATCTAGTCAACAGTACCAACGTGCGGAGCGCGTTTTTACAGTAAGTAGCCGTGAACTACAAATACTCAGTCAGATCATGTTAACCTCTAGGCCATGCTTTGGTGTTTTGGTGTGTATTAACTGTGGTTTCTGAATAACGCTCTAATCTTATGTTCTTTATCAATCCTCTCTATATTTTATGAAAGACGTTTGAGATGATAGAATATGGCTGCTTGCGTGTCTATAATTTTCTTCCTGCTTATCCTTGATTTTCATCTTCTGTATTTTCTTCTTCATGAAGTATTCAGTTCATCCATTGTTAATGAGAGTTGTAGTAATGAGATTTCTTCGCATCATCGCTATTATGAAACTTTCAATAGGTAAAGAACCAAATGCACTCGAGTGTTAGCATATTGAGAGGCACTAACAGTATTATAAAAGGTATGAAATAATATATAACGACCATTTATAATGCAGACGTTCAGCTCTGGAAAGTAATTCCCCGGCACACGCTGAATGGAATATATAATAGAACGTCCATGTGTTTCTCTTGGAGGTAACATTGTCACGGAAGCTCGTTCTCTTTCTTCACGGTGTGCTGTAAAATATATATATATATGTCCTCCCAACGTGCACTGGCATATAAACAAGTAAGCATTTGCCGCGATCAGCCTTTTCTTGCTATACCCGGAGCAGGTTGTATGACGATAGAAGTATCGTCAAGCTCTTCGGTATTTCTTTAATTACTCCTGCACTAAACGAAAGCTATTGGTCACATTACCGTATTAAGTAAAGTCACGAGATAACTTATTATGTCGCCACCTTAAGAATACGTTGTTTCAAACTTTGCTGTTGGTGACTTAAGTCGCCACCAAACAAACAGCGTTTCAGGTTTCGCTCTTGATGTTAAATAAACTCATGAGATAACTTCTGTCGCCACTTAGTAAGCACGTTGTTTCAAACTTCACTGTTGGTTTTAGATCGCCACGTAACAGCCACGGTGTTTTACGCTTAGTGGTGTTTTAGAATAAAATAATGGGATAACTTATGTTGCCACCTTACAAATACGGTGTTTAAAATTTCCCTGTTGTTGTTCAGTAAACTCATATGATAACTTATGTCGCCACCTTACATATGCGGTGTTTGAAAGCTCGCTGTTGTTGTTAAGTAGACTCATGAGATATGTTATGTCGCCATCTAACGAACACGGTGTTTGAAATTTCGCTGTTGTTGTTAAGTAAACTCATGAGATAACTCATGTCGCCACCTTACATACGCGGTGTTTGAAAGTTCCTTGTTGTTGTTAAGTAAACTCATGAGATAACTTATGTCGCCACCTTACATACGCGGTGTTTGAAAGCTCGCTGTTGTTGTTAAATAGACTCATGAGATAACTTATGTCGCCACCTTACAAACACGGTGTTTCAAAGCTTCCTGATGTTGTTGTTAATTAAACTCATGAGATAACTTATGCCGCCACCTTACATACGCGGTATTTGAAAGTTTCCTGTTGTTGTTAATTAAACTCATGAGATAACTTATGTCGCCACCTTACAAACACGGTGTTTCAAAGTTTCCTGATGTTGTTGGATAATAAATTTTCATTAACCTTCTTTCACCTCAGAAGTAACTGACTTTAAGTTAATAAATATAAAGGTAGAGACAATACAGAGAGGTGAATATGTAATTAACTATCTAATAAAGACTTGATGATAAGTAAGTTTAAAGACCTATTAATATACAGTTCTCTGTCAACAACTTTCATGAAACAATTAAGAAATACCCAATGGTGCAAGCCTGGAAAGTTTGGCTCCCCCTGGTGGCGCAGCTGTAAGTTTGAAGACTTATGACGCTAAAAATCAGGTTTCTTTACCCACGGTGGGCACAATACAGATAGCCCATTGTATAGCATTGTACTGAACAACAAACAAACATTTTTTTTTAGGTTCAAAGATAAGACAAAGCTAAAAAATAAAACCTCTAATATAGTAAGGGAATTCAAATGTTCTAGATACATTCTTAGGCATACTATATAAACCGCTAGATGGCTCCAAAAGCAGCATAAAATACCATGTAAATTGGACGACCAATAAATATCAAACGAAGTATAATTAGCCATGATCTCACTGAGTGTGACGTAATTCATTTAACATTCCTGAATGAGGGAGCGATGAGAAACGTTTGTGTACAAAACAGACTCTTTTGATTAACAAGGAAGACAAACCTTGATGAAGCGAATTTGTTTCCAAGGTAAATGATGCTAGAGATTAATGATGCTAGAGAAACATATAGGTTCAAAAAACCAATTAAAGAGAAAAAAATACGAAATCATATAACCCGAGCGCTTTCGAGACCTTTCTTCATACAGGGCAAACTGATTTACATTAAATACATTCTCTAAAACTGCAGCCACTTTTGTGTTCAGCAGAACAACTCGTATTTAATCTGTTGTGTGTGAATTTGCTGAATGAATTTCGTTGCTGAATGGTGAAAACTTAAAATAAGCGGACTTGTATGCCACAGTGTATTTCGCAGGGATTGAAATTAAACCTGTTTTCACCGAGAGTGTATTAAGCAACTTTTCAGGTTAGCTTTCTACAAATTAGTTTACATTGTTTCAATTCTTTTCAGGTGTAATAGTTGGTACAAATTCCTTAGCTAAAGTATGTAACGTTTAAAGACAATCTAAGAATTTCGTTATATTAACTTGTGTACATTTAAATATATCTTTAAAGGCTTAAGAAAAATGGCTTCCGTGAATTAATCAGTGACATTAGGTAAAAGGCGTATAGTTCCGTTAGAAGTTTCGGGGCATTTTTCTTTCCTGAAGAATTTTAGCTTGAAATATTCTGTAAGAATCCCAGCAGGTGTTAATGTACTTTAGAGGTGACAATGTACAAGTTATGAATTACCCGGTTCAGTTCCTGATAGCCTTGACAAATTGCTTACGATATCTGAGAAAATAAAACACAAGAAGTTTTTGGTTTTTTGCTAGTAGCACGTAACTCTTACACGAGACACTTTTTATGCTGTTTGAATCTACTAGAAACGTTCCATCCAAAAACACACACACACTTTGCCATAGCAGTATTATGTATTTACCTTCGGGCATGTATACCTTTGTTTAATGTCACTAACTACCATCGTGTATGTATACATTTGTTTAATGTCACTAACTACCTTCTTGCAAGATGTATACATTTGTTTAATGTCCCTAATTACATTCGGGCATGTATACCTTTGTTTAATGTCACTAACTACCATCGTGTATGTATACATTTGTTTAATGTCACTAACTACCTTCTTGCAAGATGTATACATTTGTTTAATGTCCCTAATTACATTCGGGCATGTATACCTTTGTTTAATGTCACTAACTACCATCGTGTATGTATACATTTGTTTAATGTCACTAACTACCTTCTTGCAAGATGTATACATTTGTTTAATGTCCCTAATTACATTCGGGCATGTATACCTTTGTTTAATGTCACTAACTACCATCGTGTATGT
>NW_013668312.1:118420-120126 GCF_000517525.1 Limulus polyphemus
ATGTACATGATGTATACCTTTGTTTAGTGTTCCTAACTACCTATGTACATGATGTATACCTTTGTTTAATGTCTCTAACTACCTTCGTGCATGATGTATACCTTTGTTTAATCTCCATAACTACCTTTGTACATGGTGTATACCTTTCTTTAATGTTCCTAACTACCTTTGTACATGATGTATACCTTTGTTTAATGTCCCTAACTACCTTTGTACATGATGTATACCTTTGTTTAATCTCCCTAACTACCTTGGTACATCATCAGGGAGAGAGAACTAACTTTATAAGAAAGTTGTCTCTAAAACCAACTTTATTTACTCAAGAAAGTTTCACGTTGAAAAACAAAACGTGTTTCTAGATTGGACCTCAATCATTTTCATAGTGGAACGGAAAGACAGTCCTAACTTCCATGTCGGATGTATAAAATCTGAAATTTTTATATAACTTTGTTAACGCGTATATAGCTCGTGCACAATGTTCCCATATTTGTTTACATTGCTATAATTCAGTGTATATTAACAATAAAGAATGAGTTTGGTTACGACACATGGACACTGGTCTTCTAAACGATGGCTTGCATTTGATTGGTACTTATTACTTACCCATGCTTTCTCGAGTTATGTTTGATGGGTAGTTACCAATCTCTAAATAATTTCAAGTTAATTTGTTGGGTCACTTTTCGTGGGTAGCTTCCAACTCCTAAAAGGACCTTGTAATTAAGTTACATAAATATCCTAATTATTCTAAGATGGGCGAGTAACCAATAAAACTCCAAATAAAATAGAGCTTCCTGAATGGTTGTATCAGATTATAAACTGCTTCCAACTCCTAAAAGGACCTTGTAATTAAGTTACATAAATATCCTAATTATTCTAAGATGGGCGAGTAACCAATAAAACTCCAAATAAAATAGAGCTTCCTGATTGGTTATATCAGATTATAAACTGCTGGTGGTTTTTGAATTTCTAAGACACTTTCGTCTATTTATAACTATCCTTCCTTGAGTTCGAAATCTGCTTCATTTCTTAAGCTGAAGGCCATAAAAAGTTGTGTTGTGAGGTACGCTAAAACCCTACTTGTATATTAAGAAAACACTGAAATACACTGAAAAACCCGACCATAAAATTCACCAACTGTGCTGTTTAGAATCACAAAGACATTTTTGTATTTCATATAAAACTCATATTTTCATTCCATAATGCCAAATAGTTCTAACAGACTGTCATACACAAACGGTCTGTAGTTCGTGAGAATAAGGCGTGTAGAACGTGGTAAGGTTTAAAAATACTCCAATCTAACGGATTAGGGTCTTGAAAATCCCCAGTAAGCAACGTTATTAAAGATCACATCACATGGTTATTTGATACCAAAGCATAAAAACTTTAATTTATTAGAATCAGAATAATTTATCTTGATTTATGTATCCATTTTTGAGAAGTAACGGTACGAAGTTTCTAGTCATAACAGAAATAAACGTTTATGTTTGTTGGGTACAACTACGCGTATTAGAATGTGTTTTTCAATACAGAGATCTATAGTCGGCCACTGGAACGTTTAAATTAAGCCATTCATCAGAAACGCCCTTCACTCATCAATCGGAAAGGTGTTCTTCTTCTCCAAGACGAAGCACTTTCACATGTGGCACGTTTGACGCAACACAAGATTATGAAGTTAGGTTGGGAAGTACTCCCCCACCCACCATATT
>NW_013668312.1:121081-124100 GCF_000517525.1 Limulus polyphemus
ACCACATTTTTCGTTCGCTGCAACACCATCTTAATGGGAAAACGTTTGCAAATGTAGAAGGTGTTAAAGAGGACACCGAGATGTTTTTACTTCAAAGCCATGTGATTTCTTTAATCAGGGCATTAACAACCTGACTGTAAGATGGAAAAGCATCATCGATAACAATGGAGACTATTTCATTTAATAAATGTTTTGTTTTGATATATAACTTGTTTGGGTTTTTGTTTTCATCTAAAAAAAAGCGACATTAATTTCTTGACGACCTAATATATTGTTTTTATTTCTAACCATGAGAGGGGGCTTTCAAATGTTCTTTCAGTTTTGTTCGGAGTTGTCGTTTAGTGTTTCCGCCATAAGAACTATAACCGTTTTAATACTTAATTTGATACACTGATCCTATTGTTTCACTTTCAACACATTTTCTTTGCGGAAGTTCTCCTAATTCTTTGTCTGTTAGGAATTAAACAGTTTGTGACCTCATTTTCTGGATAGCATGTGAATGTTTAGGGAGATGGGACAACTTAAAGTATTGTTTATTTTAAATTCTTAATGCTTGTCTCTTCGTCTTTAAATTCAGATTCTAGGGTGGCTAATGTTTCCTTATACTTTTTTGTGATACAAGTGGAGATTTTAAACACGTTTCTCTGTTGAGATGAACAAATACTTTGATAAAAGTGTTTTCTTAACAATTTGTTACGTTATTTAAGGGTTATTTGTGTTCAATTCTAGGAAGAAAATTACTACTGTTATCTAATTAATATTTCAAGAAATGATAAGCCTCTTTTAGTTTATTAATCTAACATTATCTTAAATTATTATAAAACATTATTATAACGACCGTTGAAATGAAAACCGCCGAAGGCAATTCTAAAAGAAATGCGATTTTCATTATAAATGTGTTTTGTTGCTAAAAGGTTGAGCTGTTGCTTCGAGAACCTAAAGCGACTAAATAATTCGTTAATGAAAACATGTTTGTCATTCAGATAGTTCATTTTAAATTCAGCAGCTTAATGAAATATATAAAGAGAACTATGTTATGTGATGTTAACTCTCACTAGTTTTATGTGTTAACTCTCACCAGTTTTATGTGTTAGCTATGAGAAGGCGGTGTTAACTCTCACCAGTTTTATGTGTTAACTATGAGAAGGCGGTGTTAACTCTCACCAGTTTTATGTGTTAGCTATGAGAAGGTGGTGTTAACTCTCACCAGTTTTATATGTTAACTATGAGAAGGCGGTGTTAACTCTCACCAATTTTATGTGTTAGCTATGAGAAGGCGGTGTTAACTCTCACCAGTTTTATGTGTTAGCTATGAGAAGGCGGTGTTAACTCTCACCAGTTTTTATGTCCGCCGTGTTTCCTCGATGTTTCTCGCCCTAATAACAAATATTTGGATTATTGGTCATTACAGAATCCGCGACCATGTTCGTCGACATATCTTGCTTTCTGTTATGAGCGCACGGGCTTGAATGAGAATATAAAGGATACTTTGTTTTACTTCTACCATACCAATGAATTATCGGTAAAATGCAGCATTTCTAGAAGGCTATGAGTAAATCTTTGTTTTACTTCTAGCAATGAATCATCGGTAAAATGGAGCAGTCCTGGAAGGCTATGAATAAAACTTTGTTTTACTTCTAGCAATGAATCATCGGTAAAATGGAGCAGTTCTGGAAGGCTATGAGTAAATCTTTGTTTTACTTCTAGCAATGAATCATCGGTAAAATGGAGCAGTTCTGGAAGGCTATGAGTAAATCTTTGTTTTACTTCTAGCAATGAATCATCGGTAAAATAGGGCAGTTCTGGAAGGCTAGGAGTAAATCTTTGTTTTACTTCTAGCAATGAATCATCGGTAAAATGGAGCAGTTCGAGAAGGCTAGGAGTAAATCTTTGTTTTACTTCTAGCAATGAATCATCGGTAAAATGGAGCAGTTCGAGAAGGCTATGAGTAAATCTTTGTTTTACTTCTAGCAATGAATCATCGGTAAAATAGAGTAGTTCTGGAAAGCTATTAGTAAATCTTTGTTTTACTTCTAGCCATGAATCATCGGTAAAATAGAGCAGTTCGAGAAGGCTATGAGTAAAACTTTGTTTAATAATTTCAAAATCCCTTACCATTACAATCAACACTTAGCGTTACGTGAGCAAACAATTATCAATTAGTTACATTTAAATTTGATTTTATAATTTGTTTAATAAGACATCTGATTAAAGATAATTGTGGCTTTCTTCTTTTGAATAGTCTTGTAAAAGTTTAAGTTATTGAATGATGACTAACGGGCCTTTATGTTGAGTTTATTAAAGTTCAAATAAACATCAGAGCAGGTTGGAAAAAACAACAAAAATTACATTCAATGTGAAATTGAAACATCGGAATAATTGAAAACAGAAACACTTCAAGCTGATTGTTCTATGAAGTCAGTTGGAGCGCGGACATCCTCCAAAATAAACTGAACTATTCGAGTCAGTTTGTTGAAGCTGAAGTACAGTGCAGATCATATTAGTTTAGTCGAAATAAGTGTTCAACAAATAAAAAAACAACAACTTTGTTCAAAAACGTATTTTTTTATTTAATCTATACAACACACCTTTCCATATCTATTAGACTAAGATATTCAACATGATGCTTATATCATCAACAAGCTAGCAGTATAATTTAGAGGACAACCCCTTCTTATCTTTCTATCCTCTATCATATCAGTATAATTTAAAGAACAACACCTTTATATATTTATATTTTCTTATCTTTCTATCCTTCATCATATCAGTATAATTTAGAGAACAACACCTCTATATATTCATGTTTTCTTATCTTTCTATCCTCTATCATATCAGTATAATTTAAAGAACAACACCTCTATATATTCATGTTTTCTTATCTTTCTATCCTCTATCATATCAGTATAATTTAGAGAACAACACCTCTATATATTCATGTTTTCTTATCTTTCTATCCTCTATCATATCAGTATAATTTAGAGAACAACACCTCTATATATTTATATTTTCTTATCTTTCT
>NW_013668312.1:124883-127534 GCF_000517525.1 Limulus polyphemus
GTTTTCTTATCTTTCTATCCTCTATCATGTCAGTATAATTTAGAGAACAACACCTCTATACATTTGTGTTTTCTTATCTTTCTATCCTTCATCATATCAGTATAATTTAGAGAACAACACCTCTATATATTTATATTTTCTTATCTTTCTATCCTCCATAGTAGCAGTATAATTTAAAGAACAACACCTCTATACATTCGTGTTTTCTTATCTTTCTATCCTCCATCATGCACATAGTGATTCTCAGTCAGTTGTTCATTTCTCATTCCGAGGGACCGACCTCTTTGAATCTTATCTTCTTGTCTTCAAATAAAACCGAAATATTTCTCCTTCCTAATGTTAACTTGTGACACAACATTTAAGGTCTCCTCGTTAGTCGTTACACGAGTCTCTTAGATATACCTTTTTAAACCTTAAGAAAACTTTCCTTTGACCTGATTGTCTTCTGTCAGGGTATTCTGGTTAGTCGTTACACAATAAATGTTATTTACTGTTAATGGGTTTGTACGGTAGGTGTGTTTTATAGCAAGATATAAAAGCTTTAGAAATGTATTGAGAACATGCATTTCCACGACACTCGTGACAAAACATGCTTCTTTTAGTGAATACATTTCCGAGGATACAATAAATTTTGTTATAATGGTTTCGTAATTCTCATTCTGTTGAAGGAAGTAACTAAAGGTTATATTTAATACCAATTAACTTTCTAAAAAATAAAAATAAATAACATGCTTATTGTTGGTCGTGAATTTTATTGCAGAACAAAATTAGTTTATAGGTATCGTGGTTCTTAGCCTATTCCTTCTGAAGTAGACTATATATATACGTACGAGGGTTTCCTGTCGTGTCAGGCAGCAGCGTTCACATCCACTCACGCAAACTCGTCTCATTCTATGAATAAAAAAGTCGTAGTTAACAGTAATGTATAGTAGTCATTTAATGTCTACAACATTTCTAATAAATCAACATGAGTGTCTAACAAATGGGAAACTTCTTTAGGACATGAAATTAACGAGTCTTGGCTTAGTGTTTTAGTATTGTAGTCAAAGAATACGTTTTAACCGGATGAAAAAATATTGAAATCATACAAGAGTTATTACTGAATGTTTTAAAGAAAGTGATATCATGCAAGAGTTATTACTGGATGTTTTAAATAAAGTGAGATCATGCAAGAGTTATTACTGAATGTTTTAAAGAAACTGAGATCATGCAAGAGTTATTACTGAATGTTTTAAAGAAAGTGATATCATGCAAGAGTTATTACTGAATGTTTTAAAGAAACTGAGATCATGCAAGAGTTATTACTGAATGTTTTAAAGAAACTGAGATCATGCAAGAGTTATTACTGAATGTTTTAAAGAAAGTGATATCATGCAAGAGTTATTACTGAATGTTTTAAAGAAACTGAGATCATGCAAGAGTTATTACTGAATGTTTTAAAGAAAGTGATATCATGCAAGAGTTATTACTGAATGTTTTAAATAAACTGAGATCATGCAAGAGTTATTACTGAATGTTTTAAAGAAACTGAGATCATACAAGAGGTATTACTGGTATGACAGGAGATTTAGACGATTATAGAAGATCAAGAAAGTTGGTGAAACAGGAAATGAGGACATCAAAAAGGATGTATGAGAAAAGGTTGACTGAAAATGTACAAATTTCCAGTAAGAATTTCTTTAAATACATTAAAGGTAAACAAAATGTTAGGATGAAGGTAGGAACATTGAGAGATATCAAAGGAAGTCTCGTACTTGATGATTATGAGATGACTGGGTTATTAAATTTTACTTTTTCTTCAGTTTTTACTAAGGGCGATTTAGCAATATTTCACATCTTGAACAGTTCACAGATAGAAACAGGATCGAACAAGATGACTGCATTAATTCTGAACCAGTTAAAAAAAAATTGGGAAGTTCAAAGAATGATAAGGCTTCTGGGCCAGATAATATTTCCTCAGGGGGTTTTGAAAGAGGTTAAAAACACTTACTACTATTTTTTGCCAGTCCTTGAACAGTGGGCAGGTACCAGAAGATTGGGAGTTAGCTTATGTAACTCCTCTTTTCAAGGGAGGTGATAAAAATTGTCCCAGTAATTATAGACCCATTAATTAGTATTACATGAGTTGTGGGAAAAGTTTTTGAAAGTCTATTAAAAGATGCTTTGAAAAGTCATTTAACAAAGTTTAGAATTTTATTGGATAGTCAACATGGTTTCACTAAAGAAAAATATTTCCTTAATTTTGACTTTTTTCGAAAAGGTTACTGCTTATGTAGATGAGGGTAAGACTGTAGATTTGGAGTATCTGGATTTTCATAAAGCATTTGAAAAGGTGCCACATAAAAGGCTTGTAAAAAATCATCTCTATAGGTGTGAGGGATAAGTTAACTAACTGGATAGAAGAGTGGCTGGATGGAAGAGAGCAGAGGTTTGTTATAAATGGAGTTCAGTCAAACTGGATTAATGTCACAAGTGTGGTACTTCAGGGCTCAGGCTTAGGACCTTTGCTCTTTTTGATTCACATCAATGACATAGATGAAGGAATAGTCAATAAATTACTTAAATTTGCAGATTATATTAAAGTCTTGGGTGTTGCTAGTGTGAAGAGGATGCTGCTGATTTACTAAAGGGTTTAGATCATTTAGTGAGTT
>NW_013668312.1:128493-131147 GCF_000517525.1 Limulus polyphemus
AGCCCTGTAAACCCGGCTAATTATTACAGCCCTGTAAATCCAACTAAGTATTACAGCCCTGTAAACCCGGCTAATTATTACAGCCCTGTAAATCCAACTAAGTATTACAGCCCTGTAAATCCAACTAAGTATTGCAGCCCTGTAAATCCAACTAAGTATTACAGCCCTGTAAGCCCATTATGATCACGAGTTCTAGCTTCAGTCGATCTTTTTGTTCTTTCAATATATTGGAAACCATATTCACAGGCAACGCTACAAAGGTTGTTTTCCAATTAAAGACCAACTGGAGAGTAAAAACAACATACCCTAGTTATATGATTCAAATACTAACAGGATAACTCACCAGAAAATAGCTCTTTTCTTGACTTCCCTGAAAACGGAAATAAATTAATGGCTGAAAAGTAGAATAAGAATAATTTGATATAACTTTTTTGTACATTGTTTAGGTGATAAATCTGCTGGAAACTTTTATCATCTTCATTTTCAGGATACCCAGACTACTTCGCTAGTAAAACACTTCAATAAATTGAGGCTTAAGATCTATTATTTTAAGTTGAAGACCTCTGTTTGTCTATTTTTGTAGTTGAGCACAAAGCTACACAATGGGCTGTCTGAGCTCTGCCCATCACGACTACCGTTATACCACTAAACTACAGAAACCGCTAGATATATATATTGTTTCGTTTGTTCCGGATATCTCCTCAAATCTATACAATGGCTATCTACGCTAGCCATCCTTAAGTTTGATATGGTAGACTATAGAGACGGCTCCTAATCAACATCACCCACCACCAACTTTTAGGTTTTGACCATCACTCTTTAAAAACACCCGCGGACCCAAAGTTCAGAACGCTGTTATTTTTTAGGTAACGGAACGCAGACAATGAACCGTTTGATACCCAGCCCGACACTGTGGACATATTCAATACGTCAACACTACTCTACCAATAGCAGTTTCTGAAGAAAAATTATAAATAGGTACTTTTAATGTTTCCAGGAGGAGAGCTAATATTTTATTAAATTATTTTACCTTTCTTGTTGCTAAGAGATTCTTCAAACATTCATGGTTTACAAACATCACTTTTCTTTTATTGCTGCTAGGAAACACTTCAAAACTTCTAACATGACTCAAAACGTTACTTTTCTTGTGCTCAGAGACTCTTCAGACGTTTAAACATGAATTCAAGCTCGTAGTGCCTTACTTTTATTTTATTGTTGCTAGAAAACACTTCAAAAACTCTAGCATGACTACCAAGCATTACTTTTCTTGTTGCTAGGAGACTTCAAACATTTGATTCCTACTTCAAGGCGTTACTTTTCTTGTTGCTAGAAGACTCATCAAACATTTAAATATGACTTCAAAGCGTCTGCATTATACAAATGTAGGTTCAAAATGTAGATGTCGCCCTAATTCATGCAACATGCTGTACTTATTAGAATCTAGATTGCAGTAAACTGTCTATCCCTATTTTTGTCGTTAGGCCTAATGTCTTCACGTCATAATCACCAAGGTAACATCTGGCTGGATAAGTTCATACTGAAAACTTTGTAGAAGAGTATACTTTCTCTTGCTGACAAATATAATCTATGTAATCATGTTTTTTTAAGTTATACACTCTTCCATTAAAATGTTATTGGTCATTTAACTTACTTTTGTTTGTTTTAGACTTTTCGTGCAAAGCTACACAAAGGGCTATCTGCACATAGCCGACCCAAATTTTGAACTTGGTAGACTAGAGATAAGGGAGCTGATAAATAAGATCCATTTTTAACTCAGGTGTGACCTAATAGTACTACAGACAACGAACAATCTGTAGGCTACGCCCTGATTCATTTAGTTTTAAAACAAACTTTTGAAACATTTTCACACACGAAAATAAATAAATAAATAAAATGACTTAAGAAGAAAAATGTAATACTTGTCCGGGTAAAAAAAGTTAATCTTTCAAGATGATAATAAATTGATTAGAAATGTACTTAACTTAGAGAGAAGCTTTCCTTGTTATGTTTGTTGTTATCAGAATAGTTCTGAATTACATATAGTTACATATACACATAGTTAAATGTAACAAAGAATGAAGAGTATAAGCATTGTTAATCTGGAAATACACGTGTTTATCTGTAACAGTTACATTTGGAATACATCTACTTGTCTATAAAAAGTAAGCTTTAAATACACGTGTTTATCTGTAATAGTTACATTTGGAATACACGTGTTTATCTGTGATAGTTACATTTGGAATACACGTGCTTGTCTGTAACAGTTACATTTGGAATACATCTATTTGTCTATAAAAATTAAGCTTTGAATACACGTGTTTATCTGTAATAGTTACATTTGGAATACATCTATTTGTCTATAAAAATTAAGCTTTGAATACACGTGTTTATCTGTAATAGTTACATTTGGAATACACGTGCTTGTCTGTAACAGTTACATTTGGAATACATCTACTTGTCTATAAAAATTAAGCTTTGAATACACGTGTTTATCTGTGATAGTTACATTTGGAATACACGTGCTTGTCTGTAACAGTTACATTTGGAATACATCTACTTGTCTATAAAAAGTAAGCTTTGAATACACGTGTTTATCTGTAATAGTTACATTTGGAATACACGTGATTGTCTGTAACAGTTACATTTGGAATACA
>NW_013668312.1:131784-140545 GCF_000517525.1 Limulus polyphemus
TCTACTTGTCTATAAAAAGTAAGCTTTGAATACACGTGTTTATCTGTAATAGTTACATTTGGAATACACGTGCTTGTTTGTAAAACTAAGCTTGGAATAAATGTAATATTTTGACCTAGTTAATGTTGGAATACACATGTTTATTTTTAGTAGTTAAGTTTATAACAAATACACTAGTTTATAGTTGTTAAGCTTGAAATACATCTGCTTGCATGTAGTACTTAATCTTGGAATACATCTGCTTGCATGTAGTACGTAATCTTGGAATACATCTGCCTGCATGTAGTACTTAATATTGTAATACATCTGCTTGCATGTAGTACTTAATCTTGGAATACATCTGCTTGCATGTAGTACTTAATCTTGGAATACACCTGCTTGCATGTACATTTTGTAGTACTTAATCTTGGAATAAACCTGCTTGCATGTAGTACTTAAGCTTGGAATACATTTGCTTTTCTAAAGTAGCTAAGCACGGAATACGTGTGATTCTCTATAGTAATGTACTTCTCTGTAATAGTTAAGTTTGGAATACATGTACTTGTCTTTAATAGTTAGGCTTAGAATACATACTTATTTCTGTAGAACTTAAACTTGGAATACGTGTACTTTTCTGTAGGATTTAAACTTGGAATACACGTGCTTGCCTGTGACAGTTACATTAGAATACATGTACTTGTCTGTAAAACTTAAGCTTGGAATACATGTACTTTGTGTAAAAATTAAGCTTAATACATGCGCTTTTTTGTAATATTTAAGGATGGAATAAATAAAGTTATTTGCCCCTGAAGGAGAAAGGTCCACCTTTCGAAGAGGCTCGAGTTATAGGGATTCTATGATCTTGTTTATAATTGTTAAGCTTGGAATACATGTAATTGTCTGTAAAAATTAAGCTTGCAATACATGTAATTGTCTGTAATAGTTAGGCTTAGAATACATGTTCTTGTCAATAGTAGTTAACTTTGGAATAGATATGTTTGTCTATAGTAGTTAAGCTTGGAATATATGTATTTTTCTATAGTAGTTAAGTTTGGAATACATGTGCTTGTCTGTAGAAGCTAAGCTTGGAATATATGTACTTGTCAGTTAGGCTTCGAAAGCTCCTTCTTGTCCATAGCAGTTGAAATAAGCATGTTAATTGAAATAATTAAATTTGAAACAAGCCTTCTTCTGTAACAGTTAAAATTGAAATAAGTATTCTTGAAATTGAATGTAGCAATGAAACTTAAATATATTATGCTCATCTGTAACATTACACTTGGAACAAATACGCTTCTAAAATTAAAATATATGTGCTTCTCTGTAGCGTGTTCTTGTCTGTAACAGTAACACTTGAAAGATTAATATTTGTCTGTAGCAGTTAAAACTGGAATAAAGATTCTTAACTTACACATCTATGTTTGCAGAAAATAAAATGAACCTGGATTGAATAGGCTTAACTTTATCAGTTAAATATTTTTGTCAAATACATTAAAAGTTATTTCTGAGATTAATAAAAGAAGAAATGACCCCATTTTTCAAACCATTATTTGGATGGTCAAGTAAGTACATTTTGTGTCACGTAAACCTGAAACCAGTAATTCATTTTATTCAGCCGTTAAACGCACGTGCGAACGTGTTTGCGCTAAATTAAGAACCTTCAAATTGTTAATAAAACCTTAAGAAAATTGATTACGAATAATAAACAATAAATGTGACAGGTATTAATAATTTATAACATTCTTACAGATTTATCCCACTTGTCTACGTAGTCATTCTGTGTCATTATTTTGATTTCCAATATCTTTCTTCGTTGTACACAACTTTGTTTCACGCTGATATAAAAATGTTTCAAGATTAATTCCAAATTATTTTTATACCGGAAGGATTACTCCTCGTGGTCAATAAAACACATTACGTTTTTCGACACGGTTGTTCGTATCGATTTCAAATTTGGATTTGTCACGGCCTACAAGCTCATTTAAAACAATTTCTTGTTATCTGCTGTAATGTACAGTATTTTCGGATACCAGGAAACCCTGGATCGTAATCATTAAGTTTAAAACCTGACATTTTACCGATATAATTCTCACTTAACCTTTGTTATCAGACATAGTTCTCACACCATCTTTGTCAGCTAATGAACAAAAAAAGGATAACCGACGTAATTCTACACTATCAGATAACGGTTAATGAATAAGAAGGATAATCAGTATAATTCTACATTATCAGAGAACAGTTAATGAACAAGAAGTATAATCAGTATAATTCTACATTATCAGAGAACAGTTCATGAACAAGAAGGATAATCAGTATAATTCTACATTATCAGAGAACATTTAATGAATAAGAAGGATAATCGGTATAATTCTACATTATCAGAGAACAGTTAATGAATAAGAAGGATAACCGACATAATTCTACATTATCAGAGAACAGTTAATGAACAATAAGGATAACTTATTCAGTTTCTAAAGTGACTGAACTGATGTAGAAAAGATGAAGACGAAGTCTTTGAAGGTAAGAAATGACAAGGTTTTAAGGTATAAAAATTATTTGTGATATTTTTCAACTCACTAAAGAGGCTTACTTTGATTTTTTACATTGTTTATGAGACGTCAAACTTCAGTATCGGAACGTAAAATAAAACTATTCTTTGAGAGGGATAATTCTGATTTGGAAATTTGCTTGTCAGAATTCGTTTTCCTTCAAAACTGAAGCTAAGAGCACACATTTAGATTAATTTTAATAACTAGTTATCTAACTATACTGTCTGTTTTTGTTTAGAATATAAGATAATTCCTTATTAATTTGAAGCCTGAAATTTATATAGGTAATCTCTAGATCAGCAGACGAACTTTTATTAACACATCACATTTAGAAATAATGATGTTGTTGTTTTTACGACTCTAACACTGATTGAGTTGTTTTGCAGATATATGGCCATCATGCATCCATTAAAACCCCGGATGTCCCGTGTCACAACCCTCAACATCACCCTGTGGATATGGCTTGCCAGCAGTATCTTGTCTCTACCTAATATTCTCTACTCTACTACCATTAAAGAAGAGTATTCTAACGGAGATTATCGTGTCATTTGTTACATGATCTGGCCAGATGGACCCACCACGCAAAGTTACACTGAATACATGTAGGTTTGGAACATTTGTCTGATATGAGTATATACTCATGTTTTAATCAACTAGAACCTGTTTATGAATGGATGTACGCATCTGTAGGTTTAAAATGTTTGTTTGATGTTTTAATATGAGTATATACTCATGTTTTAATCACCTAGAACCTGTTTATGAGTGGATGTACGCATCTGTAGGTTTGAAACGTTTGTTTGATGTTTTTGATATGAGTATATACTCATGTTTTGATCACCTAGAACCTGTTTATGAATGGATGTACGCATCTGTAGGTTTGAAACGTTTGTTTGATGTTTTGATATGAGTATATACTCATGTTTTAATCACCTAGAACCTGTTTATGAGTGGATGTACGCATCTGTAGGTTTAAAATGTTTGTTTGATGTTTTTGATATGAGTATATACTCATGTTTTGATCACCTAGAACCTGTTTATAAATGGATGTACGCATCTGTAGGTTTAAAACGTTTGTTTGATATGAGTGCATACTTGTTAGATTGTACGGTGCTCATGTAGTCAATATTAAGCTCACTGTTTTTGTATTCTGGTTATTTTTACGTTGTGTGATATAGTAACTATTTGTGTTCTGACTATGTTTATGTTGTCAAGACTAAGGTAACTTTTTATATATTATGTGTCTTTGAGTTGTGTGATGATAGTATATAGAATATGTTTTTACCTTATGCATATTCACGGTGTATGATAATGATGCAATCAAATTTTTGGTAACTGTTTTTACCCTATGTATGTTTACGTTGTGTGATAATGGTGTATATGATAACTGTCTGTTCCCTAGGTTTATGGTAACATGCTAGATAGGTTTACACCTTTGAACGGTGATGTATTTATGTTTATGATAAATCTGTATTCGCTACGAACGTTGTTATTTGACAAGTAAGTTTGGTTCTTTCAGTTACAACGTGGTTATCCTGGTTTTGGCTTATATTTTGCCAATTACGTCAATGACATTTACCTACTTCAGGGTTGGCCAGGAGCTCTGGGGTAGCGAGAGTATAGGCGAATGTACACCCACACAGATGGAAGCCATCAAATCTAAGAGAAAGGTAAGTTTTACATCATGAAAAAGGGAGATTGGATTCGTGTACAGTAAGGTATTGTTAGGTAGAGACATGATACATGTACAGTAAGGTATTGTTAGGTAGAGACATGATACACGTACAGTAAGGTATTGTTAGGTAGAGACATGATACACGTACAGTAAGGTATTGTTCGTATCATGTCTCTACCTTGTACAAAAATGTATTGTTAGGTAGAGACATGATACATGTACAGTAAGGTATTGTTAGGTAGAGACATGGTACATGTACAGTAAGGTATTGGTAGGTAGAGACAGGATACGTATACAGTAAGGTATTGTTAGGAGTTAGGTTTGTGTTTTACTTAGACTATTATTCTCGTTTTAGTCAAATCTTTCAAGATTTAGAAAATAAAAATATAATTGTTAAATTTGATTTGAAAATATGTAAATTAGATTATAGTTTTAAACAAATCTATCGTATGTTCACAAATCACATGAACAGAAAATTCAAGCATTGTTGGAAGATACGTTAATATGATTTGGACCCCCAGTGGCACAGCGGTAAGTCTGAAGAAAGAACTGGTATCAATACTCGCGGTGAGCACAGCACAGATAGCCCATTGTTTAGCTTTGTACTTAACTACAAAGAAACAAAAGAAAAGGGCCGAAACTCCAATATCTTAGTAATTTGGTTTTAGTTTTGTTTTCTTCAGTTACCAACGTTTACTAAGTTCGTTCAAATACGTTTATTTACTTTATATGTTAGATAAACTTGGAATAAAGAAATACGTTATGATGTTCGATAGTATTGTGGAAAGCGGTAAATGTAAGGTACTAGTGTACAAGATAATGTACTGGTAAGGTACTAGTGTACAGTATGATGTATTGGTAAGGTACTAGTGTATAGTATAATGTACTGGTAAGGTACTAGTGTACAGCATAATGTACTGGTAATGTACTAGTGTACAATATAATGTATTGGTAAGGTACTAGTGTATAGTATAATGTACTGGTAAGGTACTAGTGTACAGCATAATGTACTGGTAATGTACTAGTGTACAATATAATGTATTGGTAAGGTACTAGTGTATAGTATAATGTACTGGTAAGGTACTAGTGTACAGTATAATGTACTGGTAAGGTACTAGTGTATAATATAATGTATTGGTAAGGTACTATTATATAATATGATGTATTGACAGATTGTGAAAATGATGATCGTCGTAGTCTTCATCTTTGCTGTGTGTTGGCTTCCTTACCACATTTACTTTCTCCTGGCTCATCATCACAGAGAAATCATCAGCTATAAGAACGTTCAGCACATCTACCTTGGGATCTACTGGCTCGCCATGTCGAACTCCATGTATAACCCCATCATCTACTGTTGGATGAACAGCAGGTAACAGGACTGTCGCTCTCTAGCATTGTTTTTTTTTTACCAAAGTCTAGTTTGTTCAGTAAATATAAAGTTGTTTGTAAGTTTTATAAGCATGGATCTTATTAACAAAAAACAAATTTTTGGGTAGGGCTGGGCTAAAAATACTTTAAAATAAAAACGGGCAGAATTCACTAAAACAAAGTAAAGCCAAGAGATCCTGTTTCACAACGTGATGGTTACTGGCCAGCTTTATATTCATTGTCTTTCTTTAACAGAAATGTCATTAGACCAAGTTTCACCACGTGATGGTTACTGATCATAAGTTTTATATTCATTGTCTTTCTTTAACCCAAATGTCAGGAGATCCAGTTTCACCACATGATGGTTACTGATCGTAAGGTTTATATTCATTGTCTTTCTTTAACCCAAATTTCAGGAGATCCAGTTTCACCATATGATGGTTACTGATCATAAGTTTTATATTCATTGTCTTTCTTTAACCCAAATTTCAGGAGATCCAGTTTCACCATATGATGGTTACTGATCATAAGTTTTATATTCATTGCCTTTCTTTAACCGAAATGTCAGGAGATCCAGTTTTACCACTTTATATTCATGGCCTTTCTTTAACTAAGATTTTAAAACACGCTGATGTCAAATGGTTAGCTTCTTGTATCACCAACATCACGTGGCTAGCTTCTTCTAACACTCACGTGGCTAGCTTCTTCTAACACTCACGTGGTTAGCTTTTTGTATCACCAACATCACGTGGTTAGCTTCTTTTATCACCAACATCACGTGGCTAGCTTCTTCTAACACTCACGTGGTTAGCTTCTTGTATCACCAACATCACGTGGTTAGCTTTTTTGTACTATTCACGTCACATGTTGACCCTTCTATTCCACTCATCTCTAATAACATTTTAATTTAACATGTTCGCTGCCATGTGCCCTACCGCTGGGTCACAACCGACTTTTATTTATGTACCGCGTAAGACATCGGTGGGTCACAGACAATTATGTTTCAAAGCCAAATTTCTCTTGTGACATATGAGTTTGGGACACTGTGACTGCTCCTTGTAACCTCTTGAATGTTTAATTTTCTACTTTAATTTATTAATCGGCAGCGAACGTGTTAAGAATTTTCTCCAGTACGATTACTATTTCTATCCTCTTCTTTGGAGATTAACTGTTATCTTCAAGAAAATTGAAAAGACGTTATACTTGGAATTAATCGTCTCCTAAGATTACCTGTCACGTTTAGATGCACGCGTGGATTGTTGAGAAGACAACGAAACCTAAACTGAAAATGTAGAAACAATTAAACGTACAGACGTTCGATAAAACCTTACACAATACTTTAATTAGGTGATCTGCTCAGAACTATTGTGTCAATCCTGCTGTTGTTAGACTGGAACTTTCAAATTTGAGATTAAATTGTCAGCTCGGAGTGTGCAGTCGGGTGTAATAAAGTGCATTAGCTGTCAGTGAAAGGATGAAAAGCTCGTGTACCGTACGTTTAGTTAAAGATAAAAAACGTAGTTTGCATATTTATATGCCCTTTATGATATATAAACCAACTTACGTGTATTCGAGCGAGTATCATTCTGTGACATGTTTAACGAAGTTATACTCGGTCGGGAGGAAATCTCTAATGTGAGACATTGAGTTTTTTTCGTAACTTTTAGCATGTTCTATTAACTTTCTTATTTTAAATGAACATTGTTATTTTGTAGAGTAATTTGATAGAGCCTAAAATAATTATCTTTTCGTCTACAATAAGCTCGCATCGAAGAACGCTTTTTATATTATTCAACCGAGAAATTACGGTATTATAACTTAGATGACTTGTGTGATAAGGTTACTCACGTGGAATGAGTACTGTATCCAGTTGAAATCTTCTCAACCTGAGCATGGTTCTTTTAGGGATAAATATGATCAACTAGAAATGGTAACTTCTTGAGAATTAATGTAGTCATAAATTTACAAACTGGAACAGAGCTTACAGAAAGAGCATGTGATTTCTGATATTAAACGATCTGAATCAGAACGTGTTCTTGAATTAAAATCGTATCGTTTCTTAACATGTACATGACAAAAAAAGGAAATTCTTGTTAATATCAAGTAATTTTAACAGCAATTGTTCTATTTCTTGTACACCTACCAGGTGATATTGTTACACCTACCAGGTGATATTTGTACACCTACCAGGTAATATTTGTCACCTACCAGGTGATATTTGTACACTTACCAGCTGGTTTTATTACACCAACCAGGTGATATTGTTACACCTACCAGGTGATATTTGTACACCTACCAGGTAATATTGTCACCTACCAGGTGATATTTGTACACTTACCAGCTGGTTTTATTACACCAACCAGGTGATATTGTTACACCTACCAGGTAATAGTTGTACACCTACCAGGTGATATTTGCCACCTACCAGGTGATATTTGTACACTTACCTGCTGGTTTTATTACACCAACCAGGTGATATTGTTACACCTACCAGGTGATATTTGTACACTTACCAGCTGATTTTATTACACCTACCAGGTGATATTGTTACACCTTCTAGCTAATTTTGGTACATGTGCAGAGATGATATTGGTATAACTCTTTGGTGATCTTGGTACACCTACCATCTGATAGTTGTACACCTACTAGGTGATAAAGGTACACCTACCATCTACTTCTAATTTTGGTAACCTACCAACTGATCTTGCTACACCTAACGGCTATTGTTGATATTGCGAAAAAACTAATTACAATACTAAAAAAAATGCAAATCCATTATAAGCACTGACTTTGGTTATAAGTAAAAAAGAATATTGGATAATTTAAGAAATATTGTATTTTTGTAGATTTTTATTCTAAATGTCTATACAATATATTACTTACATGAGTCCGGTCAGATAATCGTCTTGTCGTTAAAATGTCTTGTCCAAAGTTAAATCTGTACTACTGTCTTCAACCATTTTTGTACTGTTGACTTTATTATTCTTAAATAATCGTCTAATCATTAAGAGGGCTGTCCCAAGTTAGATTTGTTGAATTGATTTTATTATTGTTAAATAATCGTCTAATCATTAAGAGGGCTGTCCCAAGTTAGATTTGTTGAATTGATTTTATTATTGTTAAATAATCGTCTAATCATTAAGAGGGCTGTCCCAAGTTAGATTTGTTGAATTGATTTTATTATTGTTAAATA
>NW_013668312.1:141252-148218 GCF_000517525.1 Limulus polyphemus
TAACATAAATCTTTGTCGGAACCTACATAGAAAATAAATCAACTGAATAATCAAGTAACATAAACCTTTGTCGGAACCTACAAATAAAATAAACCAACTGAATGATTAAATAAATTAAACTCTTGTGGGAACCTACATAGAAAATAAATCAACTGAATAATCAAGTAACATAAACCTTTGTCGGAACCTACAAATAAAATAAACCAACTGAATGATTAAATAAATTAAACTCTTGTGGGAACCTACATAGAAAATAAATCAACTGAATAATCAAGTAACATAAACCTTTGTTAGAATCCACAAATAAAATAAGCTAACTGAATGATTAAATAAATCAAATTCTTGTGGGAACCTACAAATAAAATAAATCAACTGAATAATCAAGTAACATAAATCTTTGTCGGAACCTACAAATAAAATAAGCTAACTGAATGATTAAATAAATTAAACTCTTGTGGGAACCTACATATAAAATAAATCAACTGAATAATCAAGTAACATAAATCGTAGGTTCCGACAAATTCCCACAAGAGTTTAATTTATTTAATCATTCAGTTGGTTTATTTTATTTACTGGTAATGACGTGTAATGACAGTCATACCATCCAACACTGCTAAAGACGTGTAATGACAGTCGTACCATACTTCACTGGTAATGATGTGTACTCACTGTCATACCATACTTCACTGGTAATGACGTGTAATGACAGTCGTACCATCTAACACTGCTAATGACGTGTAATGACAGTCGTACCATACTTCACTGGTAATAATGTGTACTCACTGTCATACCATACTTCACTGGTTATAATATAGACTGACAGTGATACCTTACTTCGATTTTTTGATGACTAACAGCAATGTTATACTTCAACCCAAACAGCGTGAATTGTTAAGTAGTTTGATAGTGTCTAAAACTTACTTTTTAATAGTGTGTAGTAATGTAACTAAATATATGGGTGTGTTGGGCTAAGAATTCTTCTACAGTATGTGTTTGTGACTTGTTGGCGATAAATTAAAAAATTAACGAACAGCACGCACTCCACCTGTTTTCAAAATAATATATATATTCGGAACAAGTTAAACGTATGTACAAAAATTCCTTACATTATGGACATCATAGTTATATCAAAAACACTATATAGTTCTATTTTTCTTGTCAAAAGTCCACTTAGGCATATTCAATTGCTTTAGAATTCAGTTGAGAAGCAAACTATTTTTCTCTATTTCTATCACCAGACTATCCGTGTATAGTTCACTTACGTTGTCGTTGAATAACCACGTACTTCAAAAATCGTCTGCTACTTTTTTCGTATTTCCAGTATCTTTTGTCAAAGTCCACTCAAGCTGATTCTATTACTTTAGAACACCCTTTGACGAGACAACTTATTCATCCTATCTCTTACAAAATTGTTAATCTCACTCTAACATATCAACCGTTAGACCTTTCACTCCCACAACGATTAACTTTGCGTTTAACTTTTCTCTGACCGAACTTCTCCTTCCCGTAACTTTACTTTACTCTCTTCTGCTTTCGCTCGTCTGGTCGCCGTTATTCATAGGTCTAGCACTTAGGCCTTCTAGAAATCTCTACAGCCTCGATATCAATAGATTGCACACAACGTTCGATAACCTCGACATCAATGAATTACAAATACAAAATAAATATCTGACAGATAGTAATGTCTTACTTCATATGTAATGATATAGTTTGACAGTGATGTCTTACCTCATATGTAATGCTATAGTTTGACAGTGATGTCTTAATTCACATGTAATGGTATAGTTTGACAATGATGTCTTACTTCATACGTAATGATATAGTTTGACAATGATGTCTTACTTCATACGTAATGCTATAGTTTGACAGTGATGTCGTAATTCATTTGTAATGGTATAGTTTGACAGTGATGGCTTTCTTAAATTTAATGGATGTGACTTGGCAGTGTTTACACACTTCATTTGTTCAAATGTTTGGTTTTTGTTCTCCGATTTTTCTACTACCTGTTGCTACTAGTTGCTAGAAGTTACAGTCTTCTGTTTATAGTATACAACCTATTTGCTAGAAGGTACAGTCTTCTGTTTATTGTATACAACTTACTTGCTAGAAGTTACAGTCTTCTGTTTATAGTATCCAACTCATTGGTAGAAGTTACAGTCTTCTGTTTATTGTATACAACTTATTTGCTACAAGTTACAGTCTTCTGTTTATAGTATCCAACTCACTTGCTATAAGTTACAGATTTCTGTTGATAGTATCCAACTCACTTGCTAGAAGTAACAGATTTCTGTTTATAGTATCCAACTCACTTGCTAAAAGTTACAGATTTCTGTTTATAGTATCCAACTCACTTGCTAGAAGTTACAGTCTTCTGTTTATAGTATACAACTTACTTCCTAGAAGTTACAGTGAAATAGGACGTGCAGGTTTAAAATTCACATGGCCTATCATATTCCAAGGACGTTCAAACTATTTATTGTTTTTTTTAGAGACAATATCGCTTATAAACTAATGATGTTTTTTTTTGTTGTTTTACTATTTCTTAAGTTGATTTATATGAATCAGCTTGTTTCAAGAACAGTAGAAGAGACATTTTCTATTCTTGTTCGGAAAGAATAAACTTGAATATTTTTTCACTTAAGTGTGTATACTGTCACATCAAACGGTTAGAGCCAATAACCACGTTAGATTAGAGAAATCGTTGCATGCTGAGAGTTATATAACATCATTAAAGGACATTTTGGTCTCGAAGAACAACTTTAGGTAAAAAAATAAGTCTATTTTTCTAATCTTATCTGCCTGAACAATCTATCAAAGAATTCTCTGACTTTGTTATTTAGCACAAAGCTACACAATGGGCTCTGTAACTGTAAAACCTTTTGCAATATAGAAATATTTCAATATATTTTGTAAATGTACAATTACACTGACTTTCTTATAAAATCAAAAATATTACTTTCTTGTTACCTTTAACAACGTGAATTGGTAAAGAAGAAATAGTTAGGTTAATTGGACCGTTACCACACAAACCCATTCCCCCAAGTAACATTAATTTTGAATGTTGATCCTCAAGAGTCTTTACATTTAAAGTAGCTCCACAAACAAAATGTAACAAATTCTACCATTTTACGTTACAGTGTTAGGTACTCTGACGTTAATAGCACTATATTAACGATAGAGTAAAAGGGCATCGCGGTGTCTATTACTTTACAATAAAGATTTTTTACTCTGTCACATTCTTCATGACAGAAGAGGTTCCACTAAATCTCTTTCTCTTAGTCACTAGTATTCCTGAATATTTGTGTTGTATAAGATTCAAATAATAGGTGACACAAGGGGGAATTTGTATAAAACATGTGTCACTTGGAGATGCGAAAGGATCTCAAATGACTAAACTTTTAAAAAGTAGAATTAAACCATTGAAAAATACACTTATTATGTACGTGTTGGTTCCTTGGGACTGAACCAAGTATGATAAATAAATACATCACATCCATCTCTGTTACTACACACTGAATCAACAATGGTAATAAATACATACTACACATTGGATTAATAATGTTAATAAATACATACTACAAATTGGATCAATAATCTTAATAAATACATACTACACATTGGATTAATAATGTTAATAAATACATACTACAAATTGGATCAACAATGTTAATAGATACATACTACACATTGGATCAACAATGTTAATAGATACATCTCTGTTACTACACACTGAATCAACAATGGTAAAAAAATCCATCTCTGTTACTGCACGTTGAAACAACAATGTTAATAAATTCATCTCTGTTACTGCACTTTGAAACAATAATGGTAATAATTACATTTCTGTTACAGCATACTGGATCAACAATATTAATAGATACATCTCTGTTACTGCACGTTGAAATAACAATATTAATAAATCCATCTCTGTTACTGCACTTTGAAACAATAATGGTAATAATTACATTTCTGTTACAGCATACTGGATCAACAATATTAATAGATACATCTCTGTTACTGCACGTTGAAATAACAATATTAATAAATTCATCTCTGTTACTGCACGTTGACACAATAATGGTAATAAATTCATCTCTGTTACAATACACTGGATCAACAGTGTTAATAAATCCATCTCTGTTACTACACATTGAAAGAACGATGGTAATAAATCCATCACTGTCACTGCATACTGGAACAACAGTGTTAATAAATCCATCTCTTTTACAACACACTGGATCAACAGTGTTAATTAATTCATCTCTGTTACTACGCATTGAAACAACAATAACAAGAAATTCACCTGTGTTTCTACATAATGGAACACTTTCTTGTCCAATGAATGTTAAAACAGCCGTCAGATGGCGCTCCTTTTTGTTCAATATATTGACTTCGAGAGAACTTTATTGTTATTTCAGTTTTAAAACTTTTCTTTTGTTTCAGAAAAAGCGATGACGAGCAGACGTGAGTAAACTTGAAAATCAGCTTTAACAGGCAATTGTGAATGAAGGTCTTCCAGGCTTGAAAACGTTTCATATAAAAAAAAGATTTAGCACTCAACCATCAGGGGAAAATCTTCCGTGACTAATAACCTTCTTATTGATTTATATAGGGGCTTCATCACATGGGTTTACTCTTTTTTATTTTTTTTCAGATAATAACTTTCCGACATCGATTTTTTTCTACACTGTAACTAACACTCATCCTCCCCACCTAGTTTTTCACATTCCCACGGAATATCTTTCTAGAATTTATTACGAAAAATCTTATCTGAAAACCCCCTGGTGGCTAAGCAGTAAGCCTAAAGGCTTATAACGGTTTTGATACCCGCTGTGGGAACAAGTCATACAGCCCCTTGTGCAGCTTTGTGCTTAATAACAAATAACAACTTTGTTAGTCACGATAGGTGTGATAAATATCAAATTTGTTATAGTAAAGAAAATTACACTAGGTTTAGGTTTTAGAAATGTAAACAATTGATTTGTGTGAAAAATAGGTTTAGGTTTTAGAAGTAAACAACTGATTTATGTGAAAATCCTCATAATGAATTTTCTGTATAAAAGTTTAATCACGTTTATTAAACATTTCCATCGAAATGCTAAGCCTATGGATTCTGTCTACTTTATTTTTTATCAACTGAAAACTCCTTTACAGAATTCGTGAAGCGTTTTAATGTCCTTTTGCTATATTTTATCTGGATCTTCAGATAGATGGGATTTCAAAAATAATCTAAATGGTTTCTGTTATTTTCGAGAGGTAATTGAAATACCGTGTTTTATCTAGGAACCTGGATTAATTTCTTTATTTGATTACATAAGAGTTGTATTTTATATGTAGGTTCCGACAAAGGTTTATGTTACTTGATTATTCAGTTGATTTATTTTCTATGTATGCTGGTAATGACGTGTAATGACAGTCGTACCATCCAACACTGGTAATGACGTGTAATGACAGTCGTACCATCCAACACTGCTAAAGACGTGTAATGACAGTCGTACCATACTTCACTGGTAATGATGTGTACTCACTGTCATACCATACTTCGTTGTTAAATAATCCTTCACTCGTTAAGATTTAATCCAAAATACAAGAAAGAACGTTGCTTTTTATGTCAGTGTATACAGTTGATGGTATGGTTTCAGAGTTACGGCATGTAACACAATTTGTTGCTTTACCTCGATGTTTATAGTAGTGTTACAAATTCTCGTCCTTTACTTCTACTGAATTGTTATTTAGTAATTTTATACGAAGTCTAATAATGGTTACGACGGAACAAAAGTCAACACAGCTGTATCAACATGGTGGACGAGAGCAGTGAATTATGAGATTTTCCACCTGAGTTTTAATACTTAAAGTGAATGAAACAAGTCATACTCAGTAAATATAATGAGCATTATGAATTATGCAATATTAATAACTACTTTTGATATATTCACACATAACATTTTAGGATATATATATATACAGTATCGATTAAGCTAAATATCTAATTTATTAACAAAACATATTAAGGAAGGAAAATTACACAAAACCCTTTTTCTCAGGCTCGTCGTTTTGATTAATTCAGTCTGACTGCTTAGCACATTTTTTTTCGATTAAACCAAACATTAAATTAAATTACGTTTTCTGACTTGACTTCGTCTCGTGATTCATGAGATTTAATCTTTCATTGCTGAAATGTAACAATAACACCAAATAAGTATCGCGTAAGTTTAAGTAAACAGCTTAGTATTGCGATAACACCTAACGCTAGACGTATATTTGTAAATATGAAAATTGATTCAAAATCTGTGGTACGTGAAAACGCTGAAAGCTTTTTAAATAGCTTGTTATGAGTGAAGTTACATTTTGAGTAACGAATATTGGGTTTTAAGGTTCAAACAACTTTTCTTAAGTAAGCATTTTAAGTATAAGCCAATTTCTCGTGATAAACTCCATTCATATGTGAAGTAAATATCACACCACATCTGACTTGACTAATAATGACGTGTACTCACTGTCATACCATACTTCCCTGGTAATGACGTGTACTCACTGTCATACCATACTTCCCTGGTAATGATGTGTACTCACTGTCATACCATACTACAGTGGTAATGACGTGTAATGACAGTCATATCATACTTCAATGGTAATGATGTGTACTCACTGTCATACCATACTTCTTGTCCCAAGTTAGATTTGTTGAGTTGATTTTATTGGCCCTCTTAATGATTAGACGATTATTTAACAATCACAAAATCAACTCAACAAATCTAACTTGGGACAGCCCTCTTAATGATTAGACGATTATTTAACAATCACAAAATCAACTCAACAAATCTAACTTGGGACAGCCTCTTAATGATTAGACGATTATTTAACAATAATAAAATCAACTCAACAAATCTAACTTGGGACAGCCTCTTAATGATTAGACGATTATTTAACAATAATAAAATCAACTCAACAAATCTAACTTGGGAC
>NW_013668312.1:148980-155632 GCF_000517525.1 Limulus polyphemus
GTGGGTTCCGACAAAGATTTATGTTACTTGATTATTCAGTTGGTTTATATAATTTTATTTTTTATCGTACGTTCCGATAAGGGTTTAGACTATTTGTTTATTTAAGTGCTTTTCCCCATTGGGGCAGCGGTTTGTTTACAGAGTTACAATGCTAAAATCCGGGATTCGATTCTTCCTGGTAGACAGGGTGCAGGTAGCTCATCATGTAGTTTTGCGATGAGAAAACAAATAAAATAAAATTAATTTTTTTAGGTTCCAACAATATTTTTGTTACTTGTTTATTTAACTGTCTTACATTATTTGTGAGTTTTTATAACGGTTTAGGTCACTATATTGTGTAAAATGTTTTATTTTTAGGTTCCGACAAGGATTTAAGAAAGTATTCATGCTCTGCTTTTGCCAACGACGTGAAAATGGTATAAATCTTTACGAACAGCGCCACCAAACGTTCACGCGCTACAGCTGCTCAGAAGCATATACCGACACTCGAGTGACCTTCAACGGCAACATCAATGTTCCTCTGCATACAGTCACAGAGACTTTCAACGGTAGTAGGAAGTCAAGTAGTCCTTTTCTTCTACCAAAATACGGACACAGAGAACAGCGGCTTTCCAACGTTTAAACTGAGACAAAGGGGGAGGAGGAGCGGAGAATTCCAATGTATGTACTACCTGTGGTTAGGGTGGGTAGACAACAGTGCCATCTGTAGTCTCTTCACTGTATTAGTGATGTTTTAGTTGTTTGTATCTGCTCTACGAACAAGTATTATTCTATTTTTTTCTGTATACATGGAACAAACAAACGAAAGGTGGGAATGGATAACTTGAGTAGAGTAAGATCTGCGTGCATGAAACTTAGTAGTTCCACTAGAGGAAACTATGATTACTGAATCATAACTGGACTTTAAAACATGACGGAAAAACTATTTCTAAATTTGACTCGGAAACTTTCATGGCAAAGAGTTATCTTTAACAACATAAAAATTGACAACATGATACTTATTAACACCTGTAACGCATCCAACTGTCAACACCACAGAACAGATGATATTGTTTTACCTTATAACACATGCAACTGTCAACTCGACAAGACATATGATACGTGTTAACACCTGTAACACATCCAACTGTCAACACCACAGAACAGATGATATTGTTTTACCCTATAACACATGCAACTGTCAACGCGACAAGACAGATGATACGTGTTAACACCTGTAACGCATCCAAATGTCAACACCACAGGACAAATGATATTGATAACCTCTGTAACACATCCAACTGTCAACACTACATGACAGATGATACGTGTTAACACCTGTAACACATACAACTGTCAATACCACATGATAAATGATACTTGTTTACACCTGTAACACATTCAACTGTGAACACCACAGGACAGATAATACGTGTTAACACCTATAACCCGTCCAACTGTCAACACCACAGGACACATGATATTGATAACCTCTGTAACACATCCAACCGTCAACACCACAGGACAGATAATAAGTTTTACACCTATAACACATCCAACCGTCAACACCACAGGACAGATAATAAGTTTTACACCTATAACACATCCAACTGTCAACACCACGGGACAAATGACACTTGCTAACAACCTATGTAACACATCCAACTGTCAACACCACAGGACAGATGATAAGTTTTAACACCTATAACACATCCAACTGTCAACACTACGGGACAGATAACACTTGCTAACAACCTCTGTAACACATCCAACTGTTTTTAACACCTATAACACATCCAACTGTCAACACTACGGGACAGATGACACTTGCTTACAACCTATGTAACACACCCAACTGTCAACACCACAAGACCGATAACACGTTTTAACACCTATAACACATCCAACTGTCAACACCACAGGACATATGATAAGTTTTAACACCTACAACACATCCAACTGTCAACACTACGGGACAGATGACACTTGCTAACAACCTCTGTAACACATCCAACTGTCATCACAGTTGATACATATTAACCCATGTAATACAACTAAAGTTAATATAAGGAACTACTTTTTTATCGTTAACTCTGCTATATTAGGATCCTAAAGATACAAATAATCCAACAACTACATAATAGATCATATAAAATCAGAGTATAGAGTTCATAGTTGTGGACACATAATACCATCAGAGTACTGATCACGTAGTTTTCAAAGTATAAACTATTTCTTACAGAAATATTTACATAAAAATCCACGCCTTGTACCCACTAACTTACAGAAACATCGACATAAAGAGGTCCAATTAGAATCAGCGTTCCTAAGTTACAAGATCGTGAATGTAAAAACTTAGAACTCAGTTAAGCCTAATATTCCTTAAGTTATAAGAATGCGGACGCAAAAACTGCCAGTTACAGTTAGGCCTAATGTTCCTTACGTTATAATAACGCGGAAGCAAAAACTGCAAGTTACAGAATGACCCTGTTTTCCCTGAAATCACAGGAACATGGACTTAAAAATTAGGAATTACAGATTGGCCCTGTGTTCCTTAAGTTTCAGGAACGTAGATGTAAGAATTAGGAGCTACAACTAAGCCCTGTGTTCCTTAAATTACAGGAACGTAGACTTAAAAATTAGGAGCTACAACTAAGCCATGTGTTCCTTACGTTTCAAGAAGGTAGACGTAAAAATTAGGAGCTACAGTAAGGCCCTCTGTTTAGAGGCATCGCTAGCTACTTAAAAGATTCGGGGATAAGGCCCATAGGTATTTCAGTATGATATCGATCATGTTTTTTTATTCCGATTGTTCAAGACACCAACTGGGATTCAAGGCACTGTCAAATAAAATCGGGGCACGGACCCTGTATGCCAGCGCCTAGCGACACCTCTGCCTATGTTTCTAAGTTATTGGAAAGTAGGCGTAAAAATTAGGAGTTACGGCTGAACCATACTTTTCTTAAGTTACAGGATTGTGGACGTAAAAACTGTGAGTTACAGAATCGTTGAAGTAAAAACAGTTTGTTTGTTTGTTTGTTTTGAATTTCGCGCAAAGCTACACGAGTGCTATCTGCGCTAGCCGTCTCTAATTTAGCAGTGTAAGACTAGAGGGAAGGCAGCTAGTCATCACCACCCACCGCCAACTTTGGGCTACTCTTTTACCAACGAATAGTGGGATTGACCGTCACAATATAACGCCCCCACGGCTGAAAGGGCGAGCATGATTTGGTGGGATGGGGATGCGAACCCGCGACCCGCAGATTGCGAATCGAGCGTCCTAACCACCTGGCCATGCCGGGCCAGTAAAAACAGTAAGTTACAGCTAGACCATGTATTACCTATAAACTTAGAAGGGAAAGTTGTTAACGGTTCTTTAGAAAATCATAAACGCAATTTCATTGGATACAGTTTTATTTAATTATTTTATTATCTTGACAACTCATGTACTTAACTCCCTCGAAACCTAAACTATGCTGAATGAGAAAGGTTAATAAGCTTTGACAAACTTCACCAATTTTAAAACATTGTTGTAATTTACTTTACAAATAACGAGTACATTAATTAAACAAGACCATAACGTTGTTGATAATTTTAATATGCTATTCTTGACAGTTTTACTACAGACTCAAACAATAAAAATGTTTCTTTCTGTTTTGCCTAAATTTTGTTCATTGTAAGTCACAAGTAATCGTGAAGAAGTTTTCATTAGAATTCTTAATAAGTCTAGTGTAGTCTAAAACAAATATGTTCTGTGTTAATTTACATGATATCTGTCATCTTAGGGATATTTGACGAACTTTTGTCTATTGGTGACGACATTGATTTCACACATAACTAAAACTGTACTTATTTGTCGAAAATTTGTCTATTGATTGTTTGTTTGTTTGTTTGAAGTTAAGAACAAAGCAACACAATGGGCTATATGTGCTCTGCTCACCATGGGTATCGAAACCCGGATTCTAGCGTTGTAAGTCCGCAGACATTCCGCTGTGCCACTGGGGGTTGTCTATTGATGACGACATTGTTTTCACACATAACTAGCATTGTACTTATTTGACGAACTTTTGTCTATTGATGACGACATTGTTTTCACACATAACTGACATTGTACTTCATAATTTTGCGATTTTACACACGTTTGCTGGAACCATGTCTCATTTAATCACGTGTATTTTGATCACCAACAACATTATGCCTGAACTTCTAAATGCACTGTATTATTCCCCAATATAACTCCATTATCAACAGCCAATATGGTATATTTATCTAATTTGACGCAGACACCTTCGTGTGAACTATTCAATGTTATCTAATTTCTAACTCAGGTCACGTAATAACGAAGAGAAAACTTAGGCTCACCTGGAATAGTTTTGCTTCACCTGTAACCTGACCTTTTGAACTATAGTAGCAGAATCTAAGAAAGTGGTTCGATTCTTTCAGAAATGTTTTGGAAGCCTGATCAAAAGCAAGTTTCATCTGGTTAGTGGTGGTAGTTTACAAGAAATACCATCATAACACTTCGTGGAAGTATTTTTCAAATACTCTTAGTTCAAAGTTTTGTTTCCTTTTTTTCTTTATACTTGTATTGTTATCGCTGTTAATTTTCTCAATAAGTCTGTAAAACTTGTGATACATATTGTTATGGTGTTAACGCCTTTTAAACGCTGGCGAAACATGATTATAATTAATTATACTTGTCATAACACGTTAGAATTAGGCTTATTATAAAGACAAAATAAAGAATGTAGTGCTAAAAAATATAATAGGCCTAATTCTAGATTTATGTGTATATATATTGTTTCTTATTAGACTTACAACGTATACGTTAGTAGTGACATTTCAAAAAAAATCGCTTTCTAATATTGTTGGAAAGTTGCTAATTTTTGAGTTTAATAAGAAGTTTTAAGAACTTGTCGAGTTAACTTATATGTTGGTTGTATCTTTCAGTAAATGTAAAACTGTTGGTACAAACTAGAAGTGTATAAGTAAACAGTATATGTGTGTATAGCACGATGTATTTGTATATATGGTTGTTTATTGTGTACATGCAAATTTATATTTAGTTTTGCTTAAGTAACGTTAAGCCTTTTTCTACCTCTTCCATTTTTAAACAAGAAATCCAAAGCGGATTTTTCAGACGTGAGTTAGTGCTAATGAACTTTTTTTTTTTGTCAGTAGTTGATTGACCACCATGTAAATATATATATACATATATGTGCACGTATATTTGTGTGTGTTCAAATTAAATGCTTATAGGATATTATATATATATATATATTACAAAGAAACTTTATGCGAAAGTATATATATTTGTGGATGTGATTTTCTAGTCTTAGCTGTATGTAGATTGCCAGTTCACATGTATCAGTCCACGAGTAAAGCACCGTTAATATTTTGTATGTACATACAGTATAACGTCTGAATTTCATTTGTACAATTTCAATCTTCATGGTTTTTTTAAAGTTCTGCCAAAGTTTTATGCTTGTACTAAATTAGGGACTGGTCAAGAAAGGCCGCGGTTCGAGAGTACAAGAAAGAGTTTAGGAATCAATCATTTTTTGGTAAGGTCACCAAATCCAAGTAGGCTTAAAAAGTTGTACTTAGTCGTAAAACATAATTAATTCAGTCCTGTAATTGTGAGGTATAGAGCAGATATATTAATTACATGTGCATGTTATTCAAGTATACTTGTATAGAAATATATTCGTGTCCCTGCCTCGAACAAAAAAACAAAGATAATTTTGACTAATACTTCATTGTGATTTTTTAAAACGACATATTGAAAATCAGATCTTTAAGTTCAGTAGAGATTTTGGAACAGTAAAAAAATCACAGAATTACTACATGTTGCTATAATAAGGTCCTTTTTCTGCTGGTCACGAGGAAACAATACTAAAAATTGCAAGATAAATATTTGTTATTCTTATACGTATAGTATTTAAGTATTAATTATGGAAGATTTCTACTGTCTATAATTATGAATTTTTTCAATCACATCTGGCCACATCGATCCTTACACCCCTACTTTTGTTATTTGTTGTTAAGCGCAAAGAGAACAGTGGGCTATCTGCGCTGTGTCCAATGCAGAGAGTGAACTCCAAATTTTAGCGTTATAAGTCTTCAAGCTTTCTGCTGGACCATCGGGAGGGAGATAGGGGAAGGGGGGCTCTACTGTAGACTGATTACATCACTCTTGATAATGATATAGATTGCACTGTTCTCATAGCATAAGTAGAAAGGATTAAGGACGACAGTGGTTCGTTGTCTTGATAGAAGATGGATAATGCTTGGTCCATGGGTCTAGATATGAAGGTGAATAATGCGTGGTCCATGGGTCTGAATATGAAGATAAATAATGCGTTGTTCGTGGGTTTAGATATGAAGATGAGTGACGTAGTTTCGTTGGCCTGGAGATGAAGATGGATGCGTTAAGTTAGCTTTTACAGAACATACGCTGTAGATGTTAGAATATTAGGTCGCTGATAATTTTAACCTTTTACACGCACTGTACGTTTACTAAAACATTTTTTTCAACTTCGTTGTATCTTTACATTCAAAGTAATCGAGTTCATTATAAATATATTGGTGTGAGCTTGGCCTAGTCAATAAATCTGATAAAACTTTCCCGGGTTAACATACTGTTACGTATCTGCTTGTTTGATAATTTCCG
>NW_013668312.1:156534-175729 GCF_000517525.1 Limulus polyphemus
ACTTACGGTGCCTACTGCTCGCTTGACTCAATTACCTCTATGTTCAGTCTAGCTATCTATGCCCTTATATGCTAAAAAAGAGGGCGTCTAGCAAATACTGGGATATTCGTGAGGTTCCCCGATAAGTCATGATCCATCTAGCAACTCCAGCGCGCATGCTCCCAGCGTCGCATGACTTCCGCTGTTGTAACAATACTTAATTCTTTAAATTACAGAAAACACCATAACCCTTGAAAGTAAAATAAAAATAAATATTATTGTTGGGACTGAAACATGTGTTTGTTTTTAATGTAAACATTAAATATTGAAAGTATTTTTCAAAATATATAAATATATAATTTTCTGTAATTAATTTCTTTCATTTTTTCCCATTTCAATGAGCTTTTTTTTTTGTTGTTGTTGTTATTTTACTTAAGTAAAGGTTTACATTTCGAAGTTGTTTCTCTTCTACACGTACAGAGTACCAAGCAGTTCTTCAACAAATAAGGTCAGTGTTAGGCCTAAATTTATAATAATATTTAATCAAACTATGTCCCTGCTGTATGCACCACATTCTAAAGGACAAACATTAAAAATGTGAATAAATAGATCATTTGTTCTGTTTTCATTTTCAAAAATAAACATTTTAACTTGCTGTTCTCAGTGTGGATTATTTTCTTCTACATGTCATAATTTCAGAGTCGTAAGTCGGAAATAATCAATAATACCATAGGCTATTTATTTCAATTTTTGTCCAATACTAAAAACCTTAATTTAGTTGACGATAGATGGCTCTCATAATAGTTTTCCAATATATACGAAATATATCATAAATTTCATGTTTATAAATTTTGAAATTAAAATCACATTCTTTGGGTTTCGCTGAAATATATTTATTTTTAATACCAATACTTTTATTCCTCTGTTTTATTGTTTTGTGTATATTATAGTGAGTGATTAAACATATTCCTGGATAGATTTATCAACTTGTTTGCCACTGATGTAAGCAAATTAAGCATGCAGGTGTATTGAAGAGTAGGGTTTATGTTACCTACTATGATCCTTACTAACCGATAAAAAATACATCAGCTATAGTGTTAGGTATCACTGAAAAGTCTCTAATATCAAAATTATTTTAAAAGTTATTACCGTATTGGCCCGATTATAGGGTGACCTCAAATTTAAGGCGACCCCCACTTTCAGAAACCATGGGGGAAAATTGATATCATAAAGTAATTTTTTAGGTCCGCAAAATCAATACTATAACTGAACAGCCTGTAGATGTATTAGTTGCAAGAATTAGCGAACATTTGGCGTGCATGCATAGACGGATGCTATCTGAACATTCAAGAATGCGACAGGTTAGAGTAGGGGAGACGAGGCCTGTGATAGGCCGCGATTATAGGCGACTATGAATATTACAGGCTAATTATTAATCAAAAAACATCGCCTTATAATCGGACCAATACGGTATATCGTACTTTTTGATAAGATTGAAAAAAACATTTTACTGTTGCTATTACAGTTGCAAAGAAAATATTGTGGAATTACTGTTTGTTTGTTTGTAGTTATGCACAAAGCTACACAATGGGCTATCTGTGCTCTGTCCATCCGCAGACATACCGCTGTGCCACTGGGGGGGTGGGTGGAATTACTGTCCAAAATATATAAGATTAAAATATATTTCCAAACAGCAAAACTCAGCTTAAAAAAGAACTTAAAATCATGCTAATAATGGACAACAAAAATCAACAACCCCGCTTGGAATTATGCATCAGCGCCCTCATGTGGCAATATGCTGCTCTTTCTTTAACAATGAAAAGATATAAAATAATTTTTCTTCTAAGTGGTGTTCAAATCGGTGTAGGGTCTTGTAGAAAAGTAGGCACTCTAAATATTTCGTGTTTCAGGCTAAGTAACGTTATAGGTTTTATTTTTAATTCATTCAAAAAATTATGAACTTCAATAACATTATATATGTATGAAATTTAAATTTTAAACAACTGATTTTACATTTTCCACAGCATTTACTCATTTGCACCAACAGTTTTTGTACTTTTAATTTATATGTTAATTTTGATTAAAAAAAAACTTGTGCTTTGAAGACCTAAAGTACTTATTCGATTTTAAATTAAAATTAGCTAATTTAAAATATAAAACTTTGGAACCAAATTATAATCTATGCATTAATTTAAGGATAGCCGTACATGTACATCACAGGTTAGTGTATTGAGAACAAGCATCTAAAAAATGGATAATTTTTCTCTAATTATCTTTGTCATTGAAACAAACGTTTCACGTGTGAGGTCCAACACTTTGTTCCCATTAGTCAAAGTATTCCCAAATTCCTGTTGTTTATTCTTAAGATACTGGGGCACGATTACACGTAAGCAAACTAAATAAACGAGGTCAAAAATCACAAATTCAAACACTACTCTTCAAGCTCAAGCTGATCACAATATGTAATTTTTTACTCAAAACTGCACCTTATGAAAACACTTATTAAAAGTACATCCCATAAAATCTCGTTTCGTAACCATTATCTTAGCCTTGGCGGCTTGCAATAGTTTGTGAAAAGCTAGTTTTATAGATTTTCCTTACGAGAATGTATAGGCATGAATATTTTTTCTGCATTTTCGAGATAAACAAGTCAAAATTCTCTTTCTATTCGAACTTCGTATACATTTTGAATTATTTTTCTTGTTTTGTCAAGAAATTACACATAATTCGGAATTACATTTTGTTGAACATGTCACAAAACTGACGTTGTTTGCTTTTTTTCTGTCTACAGATATTCATAGAAAAGTTGGCGTTTACATTATCACTTATATAATGTATTTTCATTGACAATAGAACTATGAAGACGATAACTGCAAGTTAAGCCTACTTTATATTGTGAAGTTACTTGATACAGAAATTTTTGAAATTAATGTCAATATGCTTCTTTTTTATTAAAAATGAAAGATTATGAATTATGTGCTAAAAATACCAATATTTAATGAACTTTACTGATACTCGGTTAATAATTTGTTGTTGTTTTAACAAGCGAACAACCCTCTTAGTTCAATTATATAATGTGTCAAAACAAAATGTTACTTTAGTTTCTCCAAACCATGATAAATCATGGCCCAAACCACAAAATAAAACTATAAAATCGTTTAAAAATATTTGTCCCATTCAGATTTCACGTTCTTTCAAAACAACGGTACAGTTGCAGTACTTCTTCACTTTCAAGAACAGGAAAAGACTGGATTAAACACTGTTACGTATCTGCTCGTTTGTTAATTTCCGGTATAAATTCTTGCCCAGGAACTTCAGCGATACAAGTCCTTTCTTAATTAAAACTAGTTTATTCTTTCTCGACACAACTTTGTAATATACAGAATTTCCATAGTCACTTTAAACTTAACAACCTTTATAACACATGCTATAGATCACAGTGATTCACACAGTTTACTTATGGTGCCTACTGTTCACTTAACTCAATTATCTCTATCTTACATCTATCTACATCTCTTCTATTTATCTGCCTATCGTGCTGGTTTTACTCGCCAGGCTTATATATTAAAAAAGAGGGCGTCTCGAATGCACTCGGGCCTTCATGATCCTTCTAAGAACTCATCTCGTGTTACCAGAGTCACGTGACTTCCGCTGTCGTAACAACATTTTATAATCCGAAAGTAGATTAACGTTGAAATAGTCTATCTTATTAGTGAATTGGAACTGAGAACTAAAGTATTATCTTACTCCACTGATTAAAAGGTGGATATATCTTAAGCCTATATTGGATTATACACGTTCTAATCCAACAGTAGATTAGCGATAAAACTTAGGTATATTAATGTTGAATTATTCCATGTAAGTTAGATACCTTTTAAACAATTGGTGTGTACGATAATCTAATATTTAAATCAACACCTTACAGACTTTCTGTAAAGTTTACAGCAATTATTATACACAATGTAGGGGCTCATTTGTTATTGAAGCACACAGAATGAAACCGACCTGATAGAAAAATCAAATGTTATTCATAACATTTATCAATTATTATTTCGAAGTATTAAAATATGAATTTCTTTAACATACGGGTTTTTAGACGTTCATAACGTTATATTCAACATGGTACATTCAGTTTGAGGCTATAGTACTCGATGCTGGAAGTTCGGTAATTCTTAACGTTTATTTTTTTATACTTTTTGGTAGCAATACTTCTGTGTAATTCAGAAAATAAGTGGCAATAAAAATGTTAGTTTCAACTTCTCTTATTTCACTTTAATAAAGAACTAAAATATGACGTTTCGTTCTCTCATGGTCGTTCATTGTTTAAAAATACAAGATTTTATTAAAAATCAAACATCAATACGTTAGTGAATAAAAAAAAATTGTTATGTTATAGCCATGACAAAGAACAACTTTTATAAAAACCATCTCTATACTAATCAAACCTCTGATGATCATTCATGTCATCTCAGATGCAACCATTCTTTAGTTGGTCTACGTTAAGTAGAATGGTTTCAAAATGTCTTTTTATGGTAGTTACCCTGAATCAGAGAGTCTAAAAACTATCCTTATTACATAATTTCAACCGAACCAGATCTAAAAGAAGGGAGTTTCACTCAGGTTAGCACAACCAGTAAGTACTCCAATATCAATTCAACCGAATCGGATCTCAAAGAAGGAAGTTTCTTCACACAGGTTAACACCAACCAGTAAGTACTCCAATATCATCTCAACCGTGGCTAGACCTCAAAGAAGGAAGTTTCACTCAGGTTAACACCAACCAGTAAGTACTCCAATATCAATTCAACCGAATCGACCTCAAAGAAGGAAGTTTCACTCAGGTTAACACCAACCAGTGAGTATTCCAATATCATCTCAACCGTGGCTAGACCTCAAAGAAGGAAGTTTCACTCAGGACAAAGCTAACCAATCGCAATCGTTGAAAGTGGTTATGAGTGTTGTTAACAGAATTTCAAATAAATGGTATAATGATTCGAGAGGATAACACCACACTCGATACCCAGAAGACCGAGGATCGAACCCTGGCCACTACTAACACAGAAAATAATCCTTCTCGGGATTTTACAAAAACGTTATGAAATCCACAAGTAATATCTAGTTATACTTAAGAAAAATGAAACTAATTAAACTTAGATAATAACATAATCCGCTGCTAGTCGTGACAACGATTATTATCCAATCACTAACCTGACCGTAAATACTTAATACACTGATTGACATAGATGCATTATAGAAAATAGAAAATTCAAGTTTTATTGTAAGACTAGTGACATTAATTATAAAGTTCGCTCAACCACACAATATTTTAGTTAACAAGGTGTAGTAAGCACTATTTAACCTTCCTTTTCAGAGAGTGTTATATCTTATACGCATCATAAGTTAGGGTTAATAACTAGCGTTTCTCTATGAGGCTTAAAGTACACAGGTCAATTTATTTTGTATCCTGTCCTTCACAGTATGCCGGTAGATGTGTTTTTACATCTCAACCTGTACAATATGTAAGTAAGTTTGTTTTATATAATATACAAGTACCTTTGGTTTGGCTATATCGTAGCCTTCACAATTACAGGTACTTATTTCATACCCAATCTTCTACAGTGTACAGGCACATTTTTATTCTCTCTACCATACAGAAAAGTCAAGGTTAATTTTATATCCTAGTCATTCATTTCAAAAACGCTAAAACTGGTGTTTAACTTTACGTATTCCATAAACAAATTTATTTAGTTTGTACAGATTTTCACAAAACATGTTCTTCTAAGTTACTGCGTATAGAAATTCTACTGTTACATGCAAACATGTTCAGCCTTGTTTATTGAGTGGGAACTGACAGCTGAATCTACCAGAACAGACAGCTGAGTCTACCAATGTAAACACGTTAAGTCATATTTATTGGGTGAGAGATGGCAGGTGAGTCTCCCAGTGTAAACACGTTAAGCCTTGTTTATTGGGTGAGAACTGACAGCCGAGTCTACCAATGTAAACACGTTAAGCATTGTTTATTGGGTGAGAACTGACAGCTGGGTCTACCAATGTAAACACGTCAAGTCATATTTATTGGGTGAGAGATGGCAGGTGAGTCTCCCAGTGTAAACACGTTCAGCCTTGTTTATTGGGTGAGAACTGACAGCCGAGTCTACCAATGTAAACACGTCAAGTCATATTTATTGGGTGAGAACTGACAGCTGGGTCTACTAATGAAAACACGTCATGTCGTATTTATTGGCAGGTGAGTCTCCCAGTGTAAACACGTTAAGCCTTGTTTATTGAGTGGAAACTGACAGCTGAGTCTACCAGAACAGACAGCCGAATCTACCAATGTTAACACGTTAAGCCTTGTTTATTGAGTGGGAACTGACAGCTGAATCTACCAGCACAGACAGCTGAGTCTACCAATGTAAACACGTTAAGTCATATTTATTGGGTGAGAGATGGCAGGTGAGTCTCCCAGTGTAAACACGTTAAGCCTTGTTTATTGAGTGGGAACTGACAGCTGAATCTACCAGCACAGACAGCTGAGTCTACCAATGTAAACACGTTAAGTCATATTCATTGGGTGAGAGATGGCAGGTGAGTCTCCCAGTGTAAACACGTTCAGCCTTGTTTATTGGGTGAGAACTGACAGCTGGGTCTACCAGTGTAAACACGTTAAGTCATATTTATTGGGTGAGAACTGACAGCCGAGTCTACCAATGTAAACACGTTAAGCATTGTTTATTGGGTGAGAACTGACAGCTGGGTCTACCAGTGTAAACATGTTATGCCTTGTTTATTGGGTGAGAGATGACAGGTGAATCTATATACAAGGAGAGGATCTGTACCCAGGCAGAAAACATGGATTCTATAACTGTAACACTTCTGCCTGTTTTCATGGAGTAGAACAAAAAATAACAACAGTTATACAAAAAGCTGTAATAAACAACTGATATTAACAAATTCACAAAATTAAGTAATTTTGTTTTGTTTTATACTCTATATTTGAAACTTGCTGTTTCAAGCTGATCATCAAAATATTGAATAGTGCTTTTTTCATTCGTGGAAAATTTGCGAAAATTTTAATCACACACACACACACAATATCGAGGATAGTCGTAGTAATTTTTACTATATTATTAATCTCTTTAATTAATTGTTTCAAAATGTTGGAAAAATCACACTCTTCAAATCTGATAAAACGTTTTTATCCTTCCAAATTGTATGTACTCTTAGAAAGCAATTGAACAAACTCCTGCTCAAATTATAACTGCAAACTCAATAATCCATTCACCTGAAAATCCGTTAGAGGGCGCCACACTGTTTATAGTCGCTAATTAGAGCATAATAGCACTCAGTTGAAATACATTAATCCTGTTTCTTCATAAAACACACACGTTTCCTAATTTGTTTGATGAGGTTTTGTTTCTTTTTTATTTCAGTGAATCAGTAAATTATAAGAAACTTAGACACGTGCAAGGAGTTTGCAATGTGGATTTTCGCCGTCACCCCAGAATGCCAACTACAAGGTTACCGAGGCCTAAGACTTCAATAATAATAATCATTCAGGTTCATGTCTGTGGTACCGTCATCACAAAGTTGTAAAGAAAATTAAACATTGTCTGAGTTTTAAAATGTCTTTGCGAACATGAAATTATATGTAAAATATTTTTCACGTTATATTTGATTATCTTTAATAAATTTTGTTGGCGCTAAAACATCTCTGATCTTTCATACTTTTTATCTAATATCTCATTATAGAAATCTATATTACATACTTCACGACATTTTATGTGAAAAACCTTCGCTAAACAATTTACTTGTTATTATCGCCATCTTTTGGAGAAAAGCCTAACTGTACTATACTTCATTGTTTTGCTCACCCAAGCTGTGCTGATGAGCCTTGATGGGTGTAACTGAACCCACACTAAAGGGTACGGCCAATCAAAGAACGCATTACGCCTATACGCCACAGATTATATGTTAAATTTTATTTCTGTGTTTAAAGAGAAAAGAAATCTGTAACCTATATATAATTGTAATGTATAGTTTTATTCAGAATGAAAATATTGTTTGAAGGTTATTTTACTAGTATCATTACACGTGTAGTCAATCAAATACTTTTAATGTTTGTTTTACGTTTGTAATTATATGTGTTGTCACTAAAATATTGTTTGACGGTTCTTTTTTTACTGGAATGCATAATTTTATTCAGTATGAAAATATTTTAAATGTTATTTAATTAGTGTCGTTATATAATTATTCAGAATCAAATATTTAAAACAATAAACATATTAACTTTTCAATTAATTTAATAAAAATATTTTCTAAACTCTTATTAAACTAATTGATTTCATGACGTTTCGTTCTTAGTGATATTATTCCCTGAAGTAGAAATAAAGTCAAAACGTCTCAATTTTGTTTATAGTTAAGTACAAAGCTACACAATGAGCTATCTGTAGTGTGCCTACCACGGGTATCGAAACCCGGTTTCTAGTATTATAAGTGCGTAGATTTGCCGCTGGGCAAAAATATAATAAGCCTAATATTAATGTCTTGTGACAGATGTAATTAATTATAATCATGTTTCGCCAGTTTGAAAAAATGCGTTCACACCAAAGTAATTGTTGTCGTAACAAAAGGCTTATATAAATAGTATTCTGATCACTGCTGTGTTTGCTGTATCCATGTTTCGCCAGCTTAAAAAATGCGTTCACACCAAAGCAATTGTTGTCGTAACAAAAGGCTTATATAAATAGTATTCTGATCACTGCTGTGTTTGTTGTGTCCATGTTTCGCCAGCTTAAAAAAATGCGTTCACACCAAAGCAATTGTTGTCGTAACAAAAGGCTTATATAAATAGCATTCTGATCACTGCTGTGTTTGCTGTGTCCAAGTTGGCCTGGGTATAGGATCTCTAGATCCCTATCCGTTGGTTTTGTGCTACTTCCCAACCGCGAACGCGAGTTGCCTTTGGTTGCTTTTTGCTGGGCCTAAAAATCGCGAGAAGAAATGATTAATATCATTACTATGATATCTTTTCTCCATGCAGCAGTTTTAAATAACTCCTGGTTCAGTGTGGAGTTGAGGAGAAATCATTTTTTAACCGCCCCCGGTTGCATTCATATCTAAACTTTTAGTTTGGGGCAAAACGTTTACAATCAAAATTACTGTCATACTTTTTGATTTGCTGTGTATGTTGTGTTCACGTTGGCCTGATGAGCTCTGTATTGAACAAAACGCGTCGTCTGGAATGGATATGGCGGACAAGGTATGTTTGAAATACCATCATTCGTTCTTTTTCTTTTCGAAAAACCCTAAGAGATTGGATAGAAAGTGTAGTGTTCAAAACACATAATAAGCCTAATGTCGTCAAAAATGAGTCAAATTTTGATTGAAGGTTATTCTATTATTTTAGTTTATGTTTTTCATAATATTTTAAAAAGTTATTTTGCTAGTTTAATTATATATTTAATGCAAACCAAATATTGTGTTAAGATGATTCTAATAATTTCATAAAGGATTTGTTTAAAGTAAAAATATTCTTTAAAGGTTTTCTCCTGCTGTAAGATATAATCTTTGAATGAGGATAGTATTATTTAAGGTAGTATCCTAGCGTAATAAACGTTTTTATACACAATAAAAGTATTATTTAAGGTTATTTCTTAGTGTAATAAACGTTTTTATACACGATAAAAGTATTATTTAAGGTAATATCCTAGTGTAATAAACGTTTTTATACAAGATAAAAGTATTAATTAAGGTAATATCCTAGCGTAATAAACGTTTTTATACACGATAAAAGTATTATCTAAGGTAGTATCCTTAGCGTAATAAACGTTTTTATACACGATAAAAGTATTATTTAAGGTTATTTCTTAGCGTAATAAACGTTTTTATACACGATAAAAGTATTATCTAAGGTAGTATCCTAGCGTAATAAACGTTTTTATACAAGATAAAAGTATTATTTAAGGTTATTTCTTAGTGTAATAAACGTTTTTATACACGATAAAAGTATTATTTAAGGTTATTTCTTAGCGTAATAAACGTTTTTATATACGATAAAAATATTATTTAAGGTTATTTCTTAGCGTAATAAACGTTTTTATACACGATAAAAGAATTATTTAAGGTTATTTCTTAGCGTAATAAACGTTTTTATACACGATAAAAGTATTATTTAAGGTTATTTCTTAGCGTAATAAACGTTTTTATACACGATAAAAGTATTATTGGAAAGTTCTTCTTGTATTCTCGTTGCTAATGGGTTCTGTATAAATAAAGCTTATAACTGTTCACAAAGTTTAATATATATGAAATAACTTGTATGCGTACGTTTTAGTTGGAAATATTCTTGTTTCTGTCAAAAAGGTTATTTTTCATGATAAAAATAACATTAGCTTGTAAATATATATAAAAAACACTTACTTCTGTAGAAATTAAAATAGCCAGATATAAAACTTGCTACTAAAATCATTAGATTTTATTAACTTCATTAGCTGAGTTATGCATAGATGTTACAAGATATACTTCATATATATATACGAGCTACTCGTCAACCCCACCAGCTTGCTTTCACTGTAGATGACGTACTACGTCTCCCCCCTCTAATATGCCATTGGTCTGCCCCACCGCACCGACTCAGGTTACGGGGTACATCTGGAGGAAATGGTTTTCTTAGGATGTCGGTTTTGTTCTTCATTCTATAAGCATTAAGTTCTAAGTTTTTCATTACCTTTTTTTAACGTGAAAGCAGGTAAAAAGTGAGTGAAACTGTTTTATTGATGTATTATTTATCAGCAAAATATGTTCTTGTGTTTATTCATTAGTTTTCATTTAACTTTAGGAATACATTAATGTTGGTAAAACAGCAAGTTTTAACTAATTGAAATAAACTAAACAAAAGAAAAAAAAGCTTTCGTCCGAAAACTAGATACGAACTTCTAGTATATGTTTATATACATTGCGAGTGTGTGTTGATACAAACGTTCATGTTGGCTTTATTTCAAACTAGAAGCTATTACGGAACAAACAGCATTAAACAAATAGTATAAAACTTTGTTTCTACAATTGTGTTATAAAATCATTACAAACTGACATTAGTAATATATTGTCAGAGTATTTGGTTTGTACACCAATACACAGTGTGACAAAACAGAATATAGTTTTTAGTTTTTGCTTCTAGGTGTAGGCCTTTTTATATATTGAAAACTTTAAAGCTAGCTTCCTGTTACAAAAGGTTTAGTACATTTTGGCCCAGACACCTTATTCACCGAAGTGGACTTGGAATTATCAAATCGGCCGAGATTACAATAGTGGGAGAAAGTTTAAAGTTAAAAAGACATTTCCATTCTGAGAGGAGCAAACTCTGACCTGAACTTTGGTGCTTTGTCATAATGACTTTGACCCAAATAGGGTTCAAGTTAGACCGCTGTTTGTTTTTCCCGGATGACCTCATTCAGCGCTGCAAACTATCCTATACCGAACGGTTGTGTTTTTGATTGACCAAGCTGACACAGATCTAAATAACAATGTTTACAAGTTCATATGACGAAATACTACTGACCTAACTTACTTTGTGTCATAGATAGCCAAGCGTGGCCTAAGGATAAAGGTTACCAACGGTTTTAAACAAAGTTTACTCAAGACTGGGAACTTAGAAAAAGAAGAATTGAGCTGTTAGATAATTATTACTTGAAATGTCGTTAGTATGAAAATTATTATATCGAAAATGGTGTGATAACTATGATGTCGAAAATCGTTAGTGTGTTAATTCAAAAATATAGTAACAGTACTGCTCTTTTACATAGAATTATTTTATTCTATAGTTGTAGCCACAAGAAAAACGAGTCGTATCCTGACGAAGAAGTGTTTTTGTTTTTACTTAGAATTACTTTATTCAATAGTTGTAGCCAGAAGAAAAACGAGTCGTATCCTGACGAAGAAATATTTTTGTTTTTCCCTTATGACCATTTCAAGGAAAACTAGTATTATGTAACATCTGAAAGTACAATGTAAAAATACTGATTAAAGGTTGTTCTCAAGGTAAGTCTAATTTTCGTCATATTTATAATAATAATAATTACAAGAATTCCATAGCGTGAAGTTATTACTGTTATTCTACCAAACAATTTTTTTCTAATAAACCCAGGAAAATGTGTAAAGTTAGCCTAATTCGAACAGGTTATTGAAAATATGTTTCAATGAGCTTCCTACTAAAAATACAAGAAACTTCATAACATTTATTATGTTTATGCACTTTAAAATATCCATTAATTTATTGCTGGTGTATTCGCCATTGTATTATTTTCAAATTCCCTTATTGCGTTACAATCTAAAACACCTTACTTATAATATACCCCATCTAGGCTTAGTTGGCTTAGTTTGAACTAAACTTCTACTTATTCTACTAACACGGTTATACGGATATACTGTTTTTAATTGGGATTAATACAACACCAAATCAATCAGGATAAATTAATATATTATATATAATCTGTTTTGTAAATTTAATCTTAAGCAAGCCGTCTTTTCGAAGTCACACTTTTTAAACAGGAGCAAACAACAACAACACTTAAAAATTAACTGGTATTTATAACTTAAACAACACACTAGACTGAAGAAACATAAAACAAGTTAAATATAAAAACAAATAAACAGAATTAAAAACCATGAGCTAGGAACTCTCTTTAGGCACGATCTTGGAACGTTTGACACAAAACGTATTTGTTTACGACACATTTTATCCTTATTGTTTAATTAACACATTAAAACTTTTAGTTACCCTGTAAAGGCCCGGATTCACAACTAATCTTCAGACAACAGTTATATTAACCAAGGAAATTCTTAAACCTAGACGTCTAAGTTTTGCTTTAATTTGAACAATCATGTAACTTCCTGTATTAACCAAGAACAAAGTCATGGCACTTTGAACGTCTAAGTTTTGTTTTAATGTTAACAATCATTTACTTCCTGTATTAACCAAGAACAAAGTCATGGCACTTTGAACGTCTAAGTTTTGTTTTAATTTTAACAATCATGTAACTTCCTGTATTAACCAAGAACAAAGTCATGGCACTTTGAACGTCTAAGTTTTGCTTTAATTTTATCAGTCATGTAACTTTGTATTACAATCTACCAATGCTATTTATAACTAAATCAGGTAAAACTTTAGTAATATATGTAAGGAATTTCTGCAGCACAATATTGGCCGAAACGACGTTAAATTACTTATAAGTAGCTAAAAAGAGTTATCACACTGCGGCTGAATATAAGAGTAAAGAGTAGATAAAATCTCTTCCAACTATGAGGTAGTTCTTAGAAAACCTTACAGTTTACATGCATGTTATTGAGAACGAGTTCTTAGAACTCACGAGTGAAAGCAAAGCAAAAAATAAAATAAAGAAGCATACGTCAAATCAACTACACTAAATATGTCACCTCCAATGCCAACGATCTATTCAGAGTCTGCTGGGAAATAATAGATACGGTAGAGACAGATGTTTTATTCATATTTTATTATTTATATCAACTGTTATGGTGTGAATTGTAACTGTTACCAATTTCTAAGTCGTTTATAAATCAGAATAATGATTAATAACGTGTTATTTTTTTAACAACTATTATTGCTATTTTATTTGAATTAACTTTACTATCATGCAGAAGAACTGGCGAACCAATAAGCTATTTTCTTTTAATGTTATAGTAGCTTTAAAATACGCCGGTATAGCCTAAGATCCGCAGTTCTAATGAGATCTTTATTATACACAAAAATAAATTAGAAGAAACTGTAACCAGTTCTACTGGTCAATTGTCGGAACTAATATAGGTGCTGCACATGTTTACCAATAAATCATGTTTATTCAAACATGCTGGTCAGTTGTAAGAACTGATATAGGTGCTGAACATGTTTACCAACAAATCATGTATATTTCAAACATACTGGTCAGCTATAGGAACTGGTAGAGGTGTTGCGTATGTTTACCAATAAATCATGTTTATTCAAACATGCTGGTCAGTTGTAAGACCTAATATAGGTGCTGAACATGTTTACCAATAAATCATGTTTATTCAAACATACTGGTCAGCTATAGGAACTGATATAGGTGCTGCACATGTTTACCAATAAATCATGTTTATTCAAACATGCTGGTCAGTTGTAAGAACTAATATAGGTGCTGCACTTGTTTACCAATAAATCATCCTTATTCAAACATGCTGGTCAGTTGTAAGAACTAATATAGGTGCTGCACTTGTTTACCAATAAATCATCTTTATTCAAACATGCTGGTCAGTTGTAAGAACTGATATAGGTGTTGCGCATGTTTACTAACAAATCATGTATATTTCAAACATACTGGTCAGCTATAGGAACTGGTAGAGGTGTTGCGTATGTTTACCAACAAATCATGTACATTTCAAACGTACTGGTCAGCTATAGGAACTGGTAGAGGTGTTGCGAATGTTTACCAACAAATCATGTATATTTCAAACATACTGGTCAGCTATAGGAAATGGTAGAGGTGTTGCGTATGTTTACCAATAGATCATGTATATTCAGACATACTGGTAAGTTATAAGAACTGATAGAACTGTTGCACATGTTGACCAATAGATCATGTATATTCAGACATACTGGTAAGTTCTAAGAACTGATAGAGCTGTTGCACATGTTGACCAATAGATCATGTGTATTCAGACATACTGGTCAGTTATAAGAACTGATAGAACTGTTGCACATGTTGACCAATAGATCATGTACATTCAGACATACTGGTCAGTTATAAGAACTGATAGAACTGTTGCACATGTTGACCAATAGATCATGTGTATTCAGACATACTGGTAAGTTATAAGAACTGATAGAACTGTTGCACATGTTGACCAATAGATCATGTACATTCAGACATACTGGTCAGTTATAAGAACTGATAGAACTGTTGCACATGTTGACCAATAGATCATGTGTATTCAACAACACAAACCTGAATAAACGTGGTTGATATGATAAAATTCAGATATTTCAGGCTTTTTTTCTTTTAGAAGTTCATCGCAGATGCTCGTACACGTTTACTATTCTTCCTTTAAAAGGTTATAATGAAAATCAAACACACTTCTTCGTCAAAATATGAATTGTTTTTGTTGTTTTTTTATGGACAGAAAAGTTTGTAGGTTTTCACGCGGATGACAGATCAAAAGTTTGTAAAAAAGGAAGGAATCACAAAGCTATACTTACCTAATTAAAATAAGCAGATCGATCTTCTGTGATTTTTTTGTTGGTTCTAGTTGTGTAAGGAAAGTTAACAAATATTTTGTCCAATTAAATTTATCCTATGTTTACATTTAACATTTTAGATGTCGTGCTTTTGAGAATGGAAAACAAGAGAGGACAGGCCTCTGGTCTCACGACCTTCCGTGATGACCACGTTCCTTCAACTTTTATATCAAGTAATGCAACTGAATCTTTCCCAGGTCAGAAATTATTATTTACAACCTATGAAAATGCATCTCCATCACCACTTGAAATACTTTCTGGATCAGTTGATGTTTCGGGGCTTACGTATTCAAGAAGCCCTCCTGTTAACACGTTGGGGTCTCAGACCTTGGGGTTGAGAACTTCTTTCGTTAATTTAGGTTCCAAAGTGGATCCACTCGGACAACCAGTGTTGTATAACGTACTTTCAAATGCCCCAGGACAGAAGTCAACATCCCTCCCAAAGGGAAAAACTTTCACATCCTCGAAAGCACTGTTTAATTCAGAAGATTACCTTACCAGTCTTTCCAAACCGGAACCCACTCACAAGACAAGACGAACAACAGACGGTAAAGGCTATCTTGATGGACTCACAGCTGACCTTTTGGACAATAACTCCAATTCATTTTCCCCAACAAGAATAATGCAAGACGTAGGTGGGAGTCCAATTGCTTATGAGCCATGGGAAGAATTTCAAGGAAAGGAGAATAGAGGCGAGGAGTCGCAAGGGTTTGTTGAAGAGTCGCAGGAAGTTGGTAGACCCCCGAATAATCTTCAAGAAGACACTTTCGGGAAATCTAACAACTGTACACTGGAACTGCAAAGACAAGACAGAAGCAATCTAGTTGCTCATGGAGGAACTCTTAGGTCTCCCTCCTGTTTTCCTACTGGACCAAATAGTATTGGCAATCTTGACGAAAAACCAAGAAACAAGCAGAAGCTCACATTTGTTGAAAAGGAGAGGTTTTGCCAATTTCAAGCGCTATCTCAGGATATGAATCAGCCAAGTGCTTCAGATTCAAGGTTGAATATCTTCTCTGTGACAAACTTTGGTGATCATGTTCGTACGCCATCTTCAACAACGCAAAATCATGTGCCTCATCTAAAACAACCACAGCAAATACATGAGCATGTTGATAACTTTATTTTCTTTGACAACAAAGAAGAACCTGGTTCAGCCATGCCTGACACTATAGAAACAGCTCAGGATTCTTTCCAAGTGCCTTGTGTTTCATCCTCTTCAACTCGACAGGTCCGGTCTTTGGTATCAGAAACACTCCAAGTGAGCCAATCAGAATTCCTCCATCACAACGAACGTCCACAACTGTCACCAGAGAAACCTAAAAAGAAACGAAAAAGATGTGGAGAATGTCCTGGATGTACGAAAAAAGATAATTGTGGAGAGTGTGGTCCGTGTAAGAGTTTACGAAGTCATCAGATTTGCAAGCTTAGAAAGTGTGATCAACTGAAAACAAAGAAAGAAAAGGTAAATATGATACTAGATGAGAAAATGTAAGTATAAACTATCATTTGTTTAGGATAAATCAATTAGACTGTGGTCAGAAACAGATATTAAAATGATAAAAAAAACGTGCTCATATCAGGCACAATTACATAATTAGTTTTCATTTTAAAACGGGTTTTTGTGTAAATATACATGTTTTAACCATATCTTTAGTTAGCTGTATTGTTTGTTTCCAGATATTGCTGTACAAATCAGTGTGATTACTTCACTAACTAATGTTAGTGTTTTACTAAGCTTCATACGATTTACTCAGAAATATCTGATGTCAGCCACCCACATCTTAATCAGATTTCGTCCAACAGTACTCACTCTACGACTTCGAGATGATGATATGGTTTTCAAATATATTTTCACGTTTAAAACGTTCAGTATACAAAGAGTAACCGGCGTGCTTACATTACATAAACTGTGCTAATCAGGCCAGCGCTAGGGAGTACTGGGGTGGGCCGTGAACACCCAAGCTCCACTACCTCCGCCAATATAGAGGAGCTATCTGCCGTGTCCACCGCCGGAAATTGAACCTCGGATTTTAGCGTAATAAGTCCGTAGGTTTACCGCTGTCCTACAGGGCGACTAGAATAACGCAGTATCATGTTTAGTAATTGGTGAAAACCAACTGTAATTGGCAGTAGACTTGAAATTAGACAAATTAGTTTCTATTCGTTCGTTTGTTCTCTCCAAGCTCACGTGCACCTGTTTACCAAATACTGATCAAACACAAGGTGAACAAAGATGGAATAGAGAGGCTTCTGGATTTATTCATTCGGGGGGACAGCTACCCATGGCCAATTCCTTGGGGTAACAATTAGTTAAAAAATGATAAGTATTTTTTATACTAGTGCTCATTTGATGACGTCAAAGAATGAGGGTTAATGTGGTAGAGCTCTGAATTACAGAGCTAGCAATCCGGCTTCGAAACCGTGCGGTAACACAAAACGTTCCCCGCACTTAAGTTCTGAGGGCATTTTAAGAGTGACAGTCAAACCCTTAGCTTGGGTGGTGGTGTTCTTGCTGCCTTACCTGTTGTCAGTAGTTCAAAATTTAGAACGGCGACAGATAGTCTTAATAGCTTTGCATAAAAATACAAAATACAGATACAAACTTAGAATAAGAATAAAAACAATTGAGGTTAATTATCATAACCTTCTGTGAACTTTTAACAATTTAACTCTGCTTACGGGTGCTAATACCGGACTCATGTGCAGTAGCAAACAGCATGACACAAACGCAAAACACTGAGTAAAGCAGGGTATGCTATTATATTTATGCAATGATATGAGTAAAGCAGGGTATGTTGTTTTATTTATGTATGGATCTGGCTAAAGCAAGGTATGTTTTATTTATGCATGGATCTAGGTAAAGCAGGGTATGTTGTTTTGTTTATGCATGGATCTGGGTAAAGCAGGGTATGTTGTTTTGTTTATGCATGGATCTGGGTAAAGTAGGGCATGTTGTTTTGTTTATGCATGGATCTGGCTAAAGTAGGGCATGTTGTTTTGTTTATGCATAGTTCTGGCTAAAGTAGGGCATGTTGTTTTGTTTATGCATGGACCTGAGTAAAGCACGGAGTGTTGTTTTAAAAAACACTCCGTGCTTTACTCAGGTCCATGCATAAATAAAACAACATGCCCTGCTTTGCCCAGATCCATGCATAAGTAAAACTACATACCCTGCTTTACTCAGATCCATGCATAAATAAAACTACATACCTTGGTTTAGCCAGATCCATGCATAAATAAAACAACACTCCGTGCTTTACTCGGGTCCATGCATAAATATTTATGCATGGATCTGGGTAAAGCAAGGCATGTTGTTTTGTTTATGTATGGATCTGAGTAAAGCAGGGAGTGTTGTTTTATTTATGCATGGATCTGAGTAACGCACGGCATGTTGTTTTATTCATGCGTGGATCTGGGTAAAGCAGGGCATGTTTTATTTATGTAAGGATCTGGGTAAATCAGGGCATTTTGTTTTATTTATGCATGGTTCTGAGTAAAACAGGTTATGTAGTTTTATTTATGCATGGTTCTGGTTACCTATGTGTTTGCTTGAATTCCAAAAACTGGGACTTGATTATTGTGATAAATAATTTTTTTTAGAAAACAATAATCTACTCTGATTCATATGCTGTTGGACATTCTAGAATGATCTTACTTTCTTTTGTATACATGCTGTTGGACATTCTACAACGATCTTACTTTCTTTTGTATACACGCTGTTGAACATTCTAGAATGATCTTACTTTCTTTTGTATACATGCTGTTGGACATTCTAGAATGATCTTACTTTCTTTTGTATACATGCTGTTGGACATTCTAGAATGATCTTACTTTTATTTGTATACATGCTGTTAGACATTCTAGAATGATCTTACTTTCTTTTGTATACATGCTTGTTGGACATTCTAGAATGATCTTACTTTCTTTTGTATACATGCTCTT
>NW_013668313.1:0-3032 GCF_000517525.1 Limulus polyphemus
GTATAAAGTGTAACTGTTTAGAAACCAGAAAGGGTTAATACAGTTCTTCACCAGTGTGAGTTTAAAGTTTATTGGTTTTAAAGTTGAAGTTAAGTATTTGGCTCAAGATAAGGCCTAAAGTAAGAAAGACAGGAAACTGTGGTATAGAGATATAACATAAATTTCTGTTTTTCTGTAGTGTTATGATTTATTATGAATTTCTTCTTTGTTCTGAATATGTGCTGGTTTCACATAACATGTTTTCAAGCAAATTGTTCAGTTGATCTTGTTTCAAGTTACCTTTGTTCTTTTGTCATTTTAAAAGTTGGTAGTACCTGTTATCACCTGTGCAGAACATTACTTACAGCAAATTTGCATCAGGAAGTTGACAGTAGTGTCCTTCAATTATGGTAAACATAATATCCAGAGGTTACATACCCCACCTATCTTGAATGAGAATGACCAGTCACATGATAGTGCATATGACATTTAGTTATCATTATGGATGATCTTGTTTTAGAAATATCTGAAAGAAGAGGCCATCAAACGTAATGTACACAAGTACACAAACCGTGTTTTTGTCTTTGGATAAATATTGTATTACACATTATGTTCAGTCTATTTATTCCTTAATTTAAATTCAGCCACTAAAATATTAGAACTGATTGAATCTCCTTTTTGGCAGACTTAATCGATGTAGCTCCAAAGTTAATTGAGTTCACCTAAATATACTATGGACATACAATATAAGATTACTTTGGATAAACATCAGGTGTGAAGAAAACTGAGCCCAAGAAATTAATTCTGAAAAACCTAGTATGACCCCCACCCAACAAAGACATTTTCTATGAACACCAGAAATGATGATTGACCTGGCAGTATACTAAGATCCACTTCAGAAGGCAAGAGCAAGGCATAAAAGTTTGATTCCAAATATGACCAACTGACAATGACAACAGATGAAATTTTAAAATGCTGAAGTTTAAAAGGGTTGCAAAGTTGGATTGTACATAACTTTTACCACAAAGAAGCTCACCGTAATAGTTGATATTTACTGTGAGTTCTTAAGGTGTTCCAGATATCGAGAAAAATATATGCAGATAGAAAAGCTTGACTGTAACCATAAATTCATGTCTTGGTTCTGGAAATTCAGATGGATAAATTGGAAATCAAAATGCAAATAGCCACCATCATAAAACTAATTGCTGATTTTAGTCAGCCAACAGCTTAAAAGGGTTTAGCTACAACAGAATATAATAGTTACAGCAGAAATTTACTATATCCTCATTATTCTTTGTAGAAGTGTTATGAATTTACTGTACTAAAACTCTTCATTCACCCATTAATGATAGCATCTAGGAAACATTACGCTGTGAAGATAGCTACTTTGAGCACAGCATTATCCATAGCCAATCCAGTGTTGGAAAGGTATGAAAAAACTTGACTTCATGGCAGAGAATATTACTTATGATCCATGTGGCCAAGATATTTGATGTGTTCTTAAAATCATATAGTGAACTGGATAAGATCCTGCTTTCTAAAAACCTCATTAACATGGAAGATTAATTGTCCTATAATATAACCTCTCTGCAACATATTAATACAAGATGAGTAATTATGATTAGGTGATTATAAACACTACTACACATAACAAACCTCCCTGCACATTACCTTGAGACAGCAAATAGGCTTCAGAATGTCTAAGAAAAAAATGCTTATTGTTCCTAGTGTAATTGGCTTTCATGAAAAAAATGAAGAGGAAATATTTTGGTTCTATGTTGACTTTAGGAAGGATAAAGCACAACCTGATATATGCTCCCATTCACAAAAATTAATCAGTACCTGGTTTGTTTGTTTGTTTGGAATTTCGCGCAAAGCTGCACGAGGGCTATCTGCGCTAGCCGTCCCTAATTTAGCAGTGTAAGACTAGAGGGAAGGCAGCTAGTCATCACCACCCACCGCCAACTCTTGGGCTACTCTTTTACCAACGAATAGTGGGATTGACCGTAACATTATAACGCCCCCACGGCTGAAAGGGCGAGCATGTTTGGTGGGATGCGGATTTGAACCCGCGACCCTCAGATTGTGAGTCGAGCGCCTTATCCATCTGGCCATGCCGGGCCTCAGTACCTGGATACTAACAAGTTTCCAGTATCCAGTGGTCCAGTTGCTAAACGTCATTAAGTCAATAATAATTCTAAGATTATGCTTACCACTAGACACACTTCTTCAATCATAGAGTAGTTTTTCTCACTACTTAACAGCACTTTACTGATGTACATTACTGGAAATAGTCTGTCTTGGTGTTCTTGCAGAAGTACTAATTCAATTCCAACGTTTGATGCATCAGCCTGAACAATGAATGGTTTACTGAAGTCTGACATTCTAAGGACTGGTGAGCTTCCTAACATGTTCTTCAACTTCTAGAATGCAATCTGCTGTGGTTATTCCCATTTTTATTTTCTTGGGTTGGCATTTCTTGGTCAGGTCTATCAGTGGTGCAGTGACTTCAGCATAGCTTAGGATGAACTTTCTGTAGTATCCAGCTAACCTCAGCAAGGATCTGACTTGATGCTTGGTCATTGGAACTAGTGCATCTAGTATGCTGGTTAGCACCTCTTCTTCCATGGCTGTCTGTTGTCACCCACCTTGTGTCCAACAGAGTCCAGCACAGAATAGCCAATGTAGCACTTTGGTGGAACATTTGTTTCCTACATCAACCAGCAGGAGTTACCAGATCCAGGTCCCTTTGTTTTCAAACCCTTGACCTGATTTATTGGGCCCATACTGGAAGGGTTTTCCTCATTGCCTGTCATGTTCCAGGTGCTATGAGCCTTGTTGTGGACTGGCTCTCAGCCAGACCATGTTCTGACCACAAAATGGTTTCTTCACCCACAGGTTTTCTGCTAGGTGTGTTCTCTCATGGGGAATCCCCTCATCAATGCCTTTGCCACACCTCTCAACTCCAAGTTCCCCTCTTTTGCTCTCCTTTTTCCCATCCTTCAGCCCTGGCTGTTGATGCTTTTAACTACAGCTGATATCGTCTTTTCCTG
>NW_013668313.1:3261-6162 GCF_000517525.1 Limulus polyphemus
GTTACGTCTCCGTTTGTTAATTGATTTTTCCGTAACTTCGTTCCGACGAAATTTTAACACGAAATTTTAACGACACAAGTCTTTACTTAATAAAACTGGTTTATTCTTTCCGAATAGAACTCTGCGATACACTTAATCTCAATACTCGCGCTAAAAGTGATGACCACCTGAAGAAACTGTTCAGGCAAATTAGGGCAGCAAGACCATCAGAGCCAAAGGTTTGAGCATGTTGATGTGGAGGGAAGATTTGCTTGGGTCCAAGAGCCCAATGTAAGGATGTTCAGATGGAATCCCCATCCAGAAAGAGAAGCATTGTTGAAAAGGTGTAAGTTGGGTTTGAGTGGAGGAAGAAGCACAAAAACAGTGGTATTGGAGCAGTCAAGCCACCACAAAAGGTTGTTGAGAAAATGAGGGGGATAGATGAATCAATGAGTCCAAAGGTTCCCTCAAATGGTTCTACTGGTCATCATGCAAGGACCACTGGAGGTGGCACATATGAGCACAATTTAGAGGAATAAGTGGCTCCAGAGAAGACATGATCTCCAAAAGCAATACAACTGTTCATGTAGAATAAGTGGGAGAGGCTCGCATCCTGGTAAGTGAAAGCTCCATAGCCTGCAGGTGGATAGGAGAAGGTTGGGCCCAGCTGAAAAGGGAATTGAAGAACACCCCTAAATGAGTGAGATAGTGGTTAGGGATAAGAAAGGATTTAGAAATATTGACAAGTCAACCTAAATGGACAGTCTCTTCAGAATATTGGAGGTGTGAAGGGAGGACTCTGCCTGTGAGTGAGACAGAACAAACCAATCATCCATATAAAGGTGGAATTTCAGACCCAGTTTTTGCACTCTGTTGAAGATGTAAGGGCCAATGCAATTCCAAATAGAAAAACATGGAACTGGAAAATATGAAAACACTGGGAAGACTCTGTGATAGAATATGAAGGAAAACGTCTGAGATGTTGACCTTAGTCATCCATAGTCCCAGTGAAAAGGTCCACCTGAGGGAAAAGAAATTTTACATATGAAAATGAGGGGCGACCAGGAATCATTTGAGGATGAAAGACTGAAAACAAGTCACCAGTCCCCAGTTGTTTTTGGAACTGTGGTAAGATGGGAGCAAAACCACAGAGAAGGGTCACACACCCTTTCTATGTCCTGTTTGCACCAAAGATCTAACACAAGATCTTCCAGACATTGAAGATAGACAGGATATGAAAAAAGAGGAAGCAAACTGGGGTGGACCAAGAGAGGGAAGTGAGGAAAATTGGGGAAGAGTCCATGAGTGAAAACAATAGTAACCTATCTATCTGTAGAGTTGTTCCCAAAGATGTACACACCTCGACAGATGAGGCTTGTTTTCTTGATTGTCCCAACCTCCTACTCCTCGCTCTTGTCCTATTTCCCATGATTCTCATATTTCCTTACCTTTTCCTTCAACCCGACTGTCTTTGACCTGATGTCAGGCTTGCTGAGTTCTTCAATGACTACATATCTCATTCGAATCTGGTGGAGGCCCGTACTACTACTTCATCATTTAAATTGCCTGTCAGCAATCCCCCTTAGCTTATGCAGTAGAAAGGAAAGGGAACAGGAATTGCCAGTAAACTCATCCATTGCTCTGAGAAATGCCTCTGACATGTGGTGTAGGGATAATAAAGCACAGATAGAAGGATTAAGCAAAGTCAAGAGAATTGGGCACTGGAGAGATAATAGAGACACCAAGGTCTGTGACTTCAGGAAACGGAAGTCAGAATGACTGTATGCTGTGATATATATATATGAATAATAAAGGTGAGAAGGATGAGGCATAATATCATGGGAACAGAGATGGTCTAGAAAGGAATTAGTGTGAAAGCTAATATCGGGAGAAGAGGGAAAACAAAACTTGCCAGGGTGAGGGTTATGGAGGAGGGAACAAGAAGTGTCATGTAACACAGGAACAAGAGAGAACAGAACATACCTGAGATATAATGTCCTAATAATGGGAGGAAACATGAAAATTTTTTTCAAGAGGAAGAGTGATTCCTAGTGCATAACCAGTTAGATGAAACAAATTGTCAGAGTTGTCATCCTCTTCGTGCATCTCCTCAAAACGAGGGGAAGGAACACCAGATGAACGGCAGGGCACCAAAACTTCCGGCTGCATAATGAAACCCACTACCCTATGCACAATGAAAATCACATCATCCAGTTTTAATGGGCTTCCAGTAGCCAAGTGTGGAACTTAACTAGTGTGAGGATATTCCTCACTCATGCTAGAAGTTAAAGTTACATGAACTTGAGAGTTCATAATTGGAAGGAAAAAGGAAACAAAGTCCTTTAATCTACTGCAAATCTCTATAAATTGAGAAAAGCAAAATACATCTAATACGTTCAATGTCAAGGAAAAAAAGAATGATCATGAGTGCAAGAGCATAGAGGGAATTAGTGCACTAGAAGGATGTCTTGCCCACTTTGATGGAAGGCTTTTGCTGCATAACAGCATCATTATACAATAGCACAAATCACGAGAAATCTTGTGAATTTAAGTGGGATTTGCCTAAAGACTAGTAGCATGCAAATCTCTAAGGCAGACACACAAGGAAGACAGCTTTGTGTGTGTGAAGAGGTATGTATCATCTTGAAATTTTATGTGTATTGTACCAAACTAAATATAATGGTAAGATTTACAAGACTACATGCCTAAAGTTAACTACCTCAAACATTTCTTATAATTTATTTCCTATGTATGTATGTACAATGTATATATATACAGAGACATCTCAAAAGTAAATAGACACCATGAGTTTTTTCAATAGTCATTTATCTCACATTATCAATTTGACAATGAGTTGTGCAATATTCTCTTGTAGGATCTTGACCCAGGGTGCACACAAAACATCAAGTAGCTCTCCACGGG
>NW_013668313.1:7113-21503 GCF_000517525.1 Limulus polyphemus
ATAAATGACTATTGAATAAACATCATGGTGTCTATTTACATTTGAGATGTCTCTGTTTATTCACACACACATATATATCAAATAGTCAATCTCTATTTGTAAAGTTCACTTTATTACAGCTTTCAAGCAACACTTTCTGACATTATCCCTACTGTCATTGAGATTTCAAATAAAATGTGTACTCATTCTTAAATGAAAGATAGTAGTAACAATTGATGACATCTTCTGATCTGATGGACCATGTTTCTGAGAGTGAGAGACTTCCAAATGAAAAAACTGCATTTATATTGTTCTTTCAAGATGTTAATTATTCCAAGTATATGAAGGAAAGATTTACTTCTTAACTTTAAAGTGAATAAATGCAACTTTCAAGTTTATAGAATCTGATATATTTCATAGGAACTTTGAGACTCCAGCACCAAAAATCAAATATTTTCCATAATTCATCATAACATATAAGTGCATTCACTAAGAAATTGACCTTTCAGGCATACATTTCTATACCTGAAAATTTGTTTTTGAATACAAAAAATATGACAACCATTAATACAGTAATTGCCATAGAAAAAATTACAAACATATATATTAAATTGTCATTTCTCATTTTTCTCCTAATGTAAAGTGCACTGCCACTGTACATTTATAAAATTACATTATCATTTAGGAAACAAATACTGACTATACATGCACACCTGAAAGTTACTAAACACAAAAACAAAGAATTTTTGTACCACAAACTTTATGGTAAAAAAAAAATTAATAAAGTTAATGTAATAAAGATTTGATATCAGTTTTTGTTAACATCATATTTAAATTGCTTACATTTGAGAAACTTCTAATTTTAGTTTCTCAAAAACTGATAAAAGGTAGTGGCCAATGCATTCATACAATGATTTTCATAATTCAGATCAAAGTAATTAAATGAGATATATTTTCAAACTTTACATCCACTTTCTTTATTGATTAGCATTTTCACAAGCATCAATCCAATCACTGTAAACATCAATTGGTTCAGACAGATCTGTACAGGAGTTAAAGGAAATTTCCTGATGATGGTACAAGACAAGTCACATTAAACAAAAGTACAGGTTGGCATCTTTAAAAATATGAAATCATTAGTATCACATGGAGTTTTATTAAGGTCAAATTTATTGCTTTCATGGTTTATACCAGATATAAAATAGTAATGTGCTACACCACACGTGTGTTTGTATAAAACTTGGAGTCCTCTTTACTAATAATGTAAATTTAGTTCTTGCTAAAGCTCTTATGCTATTGCAATAAAATCTTGCTGTCAATATATTTAGCATTTGAAGATTAGTGGTTTTATAACATAGTGTAAAATAATAAAAGCTATTTCTTGACATGTTTTGCTCACTGTATGATCACTATAAAAAATGTGGTGTAAAATACATTTAGTCATACTTTTGTTTGTTTTATAAATTTATGTGATTTCCTGGACAATCCTATTTCATTAATTTTGGGTTTTAACTGCTTAAGTAATAAAGTCTCTTTGATGTGCAGATTTATTTCATCATTACATCTTGCAAAACTCCTAAACAAATCAATCTTTACTTTTACATTATAATCATGCATGACATTTTAATATACATACCGACTTGTTATCACTCAGTAGGATTGCCTGTTCCTGCACTCAAGTTAGAAGCCATCAAGTGGTAGATCCTGGACCTAGAATCATAATTTGGACTAAGTTAATTCATAAACAACATTAGACATTTTTTGTGCACAAATCTCCATATTAAAAAAAAGTTGCAGTCTACATTCAGGATTGAAAATACCTCAAGTCTATTTGATGTTCTTACTAAAAACCATGAATGGCAATATCATTAACATCAATAATTTGTGTGTATTCATGCTCTCTGTTTTGATACCTAAGATCCTTCTAAATAAACTCTTATGACTTTGTCTATCTTATAAATAGTCCCACAGAGAGTCAGCAGTAAACTCAAATTTGATAATTACTTCTTACTATATTAATAGCATGCATTACCAAATGATAAATGAAAGGTTATAAACTAGTTAGGGCAGACATGAAACTGTTAAACAAAACAACTATATGTACATTAAACTTAACAACCCTATTATTTTATACGTCATCAATAATTATAAAAATTGCATAATCAAAGTGGAGTATTATGTCATTACCCTCACATGGTTTCAAGGTTTGCACTTGCATTTATTTTCTTGTATATGCAAACACCACATGTTAATGATATTTCTATGCATCTTCATTTTGAAGCACTGTGACTTAATATGAGTGTAGTATAATCACTCTGATGACCTATGGATATCTGTTATAGCTTATATATTCATCCTTACTGTGAAGATCTTTCTCAGAAAAACTGCCTATAACAAGTGAAGGTCATTAACACAGAAACGTTCATGAATTGTTATTCACTCTAAATACAGGTGTTCCGTGTTCAGTAATTGTCACCTTGTTTCCTGTTATGATCAACCCCTACTTTACTTTCATAGTCATTTATGGATAACTGAATCCTGTATCTATATCAAATGCATGTTTGTCATAAAAAAATATCTGGTCATTTAGAACAAATACATATGGATTAATGATTAAATCTATCACTATGTAAGATCATTCAGACAGTAACTAATCCAGTCTGTCCCCACTAAGGTACTATATATATATACAAACAAGATCATAAGAATGTATTTAGGGAGAGTTCAAATATAAAACAACAGATCATAAGTGTGCTAAAATTATCAACCTCAATGGTATTGCCATTCAGCGGGAAACTTTTTTTTTCTTTCAGTAAGAAGACAACTGAATAACCTTTTTTCCATAGTTTACCCTCAAGTAGACCAGAGTTATTTTCAAGCCTGAATGTAGATAGCATATTTTTTTTTGAATTTAAAGATAAGATTTCTGCACAAAAAATAACTAATATTGTTTATGAATTAACTTGTCCTAGTTGTGATACTAGGTATATAGGATCCACCACTTGACAGCTTCTAACTCGAGTGTGAGAACATGCAAATCTACTGAGTGATAACAAACTTGAGTATAAAAGAATATATCATGCATTAGTATAATGTCAGAGTAAGGAGTGATTTGTTCAGGATTTTGGCAAGATGTAATGATGAAAGAAGCTTAAGCAACAAAGATGCTTTATTAATTAAGAGTTAAAATCCAAAATTAATGAAGTAGGATCATCCATGAAATCGTTAGCAAAATTGTGATAAAATGCATAAAATTGTCTCTGTAATAACAAAAAGTTTATAATCATACATTAAATAACAAAATGTTAGTGTAGAAAATCTGCAAAATTCAATATACTATAATAATGTGCAAAGTTAAGTATCAGAACAATATCTATATACATCAGAAATAAAATGTTTCATTTCAGCATACTTACAATCTATAATACCATATATATCACAACCACATAACACAAACAAGTATAAATATATGAAAAAAAGAGAAAGAATTTGGTAAAATAAAGCTATACAAGTTTTAGTCAAAACAGTTAAATTTATTTTGTTTATTAAGATATTTAATTAGTAAAAACAGACTAAGCATTTCTTGAGATGTTTGCAACATATTCTATTACAATATATTTACCTAAAATATTTTTATATACCATCTTCAATGATTTTCAAAGAACATTAGAAACGTTATATTTAAAACATACACAAAAGCTACAGTGTGGTTCTTTTAAAGCTATAATACACTAAATATTTAGGTCAGTCAATTTTGTTCAATTCTTAAATCTCTTTCATAATCATCTAGTACATTTGCTTTATTTCTTACATGTTCTTTAAAACTCATAAGAACAAAATAGCAAAACCAAGTCATATTTTGAAATATTCAATAAAATAAGCATCAGATCTTTTGCATGCTTTACCAGCCAAGAAAACTATTTGTACAAATAAATTTAGGTCTATTCATAGAAAAATTTAGGGAGTTACAAGAACTTATTAGGAAACATTACAGTGAACATTCAACATGTTGAAATACATTCTTTTAATAGCAATAAGAATACTTTGAAATAAAGTACTTATTAGTAATAAACTATTAAAATATAGTTAATTGATACGACCAGCTTAGTTAACATTTGTCTGGAGATGTAGATGAGTATGATTATTTATTAACAACTTACCTCAATATTTTTTCAGTCCACATTGTAACGAATTTGTTATGTATTTATTTTAATATGAACGTTGTTTAGATTTAGTTTATATTTTAAAACATGCATAGCCTATAGTGTTAAATATGTATTGCGAAACTCCCGCCTATTCTACAAAGTTGTAGAAGATTCTCGAGAGTTAGAATCAATAATATATCTCCATATGTAAACGTTTAAATGTAGCTCAGTATTGATTTATGTAAGACTGAATTTTCTAGAAAACCTTCCTACAGCTATAAATATAACCACCGTGCCAAGTAGAGTGTGTCTATTAGTAGTTTACTATAATCAGTGTGCTATAAACTTCAAAAGCTATAACTGTGATATTTATAATTCTTATCAATCTGAAAACTTAAGTTATTTGACCAGGAATATTTATAAATTTCGACCATTACAAATCGTCTAACTTCAGTGGATTCTCATCGGGCATTAATATTTTTACGAAAACATTACATAACTAATGGTGGAAAACCTAGTGTGTGTGGCCAAGTACAAAGCTAGCTAGCTTCCTAGCGAATCGTACGTACATCAACTCATAATTAACTCGCTCATAGTAAACCCTCAATAAGATATCAAGGGAGTTCCAAACTAGAAAGAATATTTTATATTGTTTGCAAGTTTGTGAAACTTTTGTTTATAAATCTTTGTTTGTAATAACTATTTGTAATAATTGTTATTGTAAATTGTATTGTTGTGTGTATATTAAAACGTATTTGTGTTAAAAACAAAAACGGTGTGTATCAATCTTGTTGGCAAATATCGTAAATTGACTAAAATATCAGTATATGTTTAAATACTAAATCCAAAGTACAATTTAACTACTATATTTAAATTATAAGTTAACTCGGCTTCGCACTATCCAAAATTCTAACACGTAACAACATCTACCAATTACTTACACTAAGAAAAAGTTGATATCATCATCAAATCGACACCCAAAGATAATCAGAATAAAAATTCTTTTTAATTTTAGGATTAGAGCTATTTATAAAATTTTAGGGATTTCTGGGAAGGACTTTAAAATATTAAGAATTTCAGATCCACTAGAGATATTGTTTATGACATAATAGTAAAACAGTTCATAAAAACCTTTTACACAAATTAAAGAAACAAAACAAAAAACATTACGGTTTACAAGTAACTAATTTAACTTGTTAACACAAGTGTTCCTATACAGGTAGCAGTTATTCCTGTTTGTTAATATATGTTTAGGAACAAACATATTATAAAAGTAAACATTCAATATTTAAGAAAGATACCTTAATATTGTTGCATCATTGAGGTCATGTGACTAGTATCACGCCACATCCTTCTAGAAATATCCTGTTCCTTCATGAATGCTCTAGCATTTAATAGATATGTGTTAGTCTTGTATATATAAGACGGTCACAACGTGATGGGACAGTGAATGAGTAACTGAACTAGTCAGAGAGAATATTGTTGAGCACGTGAGAAGTTCGTTGTGAATTATAGCGTTTGCTATAGAGTGACTGTTGAAACTAAGTGTACCGCAAAGTTGTATTCAGAGAGAATAAACCAGTTTTATTTAAGAAAGGACTTGTATCGGTAAAGTTTCTTCGGTAAGAATTTTTACGGAAAATTAACTAACGAACAGAGACGTAACAATATCTATAGTTGATGGATTAATCATTTACCTTACACAGTACAGGCATTTGTTTGTGAGACTTAATGAAGAACTGGTGCTCAACTAAAAAACCTACAAACTTAACATTAGTAGACAGAAATTTAGTTTGTGAGAGAAAACTGCTGCTTGGACATGTCAGTTTGATAAGTTAAACATGGTTTAATAGCAGGAACTGATAGTTTTACCTTAGCTAAGTTGGTAAGAGCCTTCATTTTTCATCATCTTGTTGAATATGACATTTAAATTAATAATTAGTTAATTCAAGATCAGTGAGTAATAGTGGTAATCATATAAGATTATTAAAACTAAAATAGATTTAAGACTGATTGGTTTTGGTAATAATAACACTTTTGTCAAGAGTTTGTTAGAATAAATATTAAGGTTTCAGGTGTATACACATGTGTTGAACTGAAACACACACACACTCTTTTCTAAAATTTAAATCCCTCATTATTTTTACACCATCTATTTTAATCCTGCATATATGCTTTTATTAGTTACTAGTCAAGTTAATTACTTTGCTACCATTACAAATGAGAGTGATTTTTTGCTTCAGAAACAAGCAATTTTATTTGTTTTGTTCATTTAATTTTACATGTAATATTTATTACAAATGACCAAACAAATTTCCAACTATTAAGAAAAATCACGTTTTGCTACTATGATATCATAGTTCCAAACAATGTGCTATTAAATATTTATTTTGGGATTTTTTCAAAACATATGCTAGTTTCACCATGAAATAGTTGTTAAAATAGAACACTTACATAATATAAAGGATACAGTTTATTGATGTCTGAAAATCTTCCATACATACTCTACATGTAATCTGTCCAGTATTTCTTTGTCTATCCCTGAAAGAAAATTGGCAATATTTTTTATTTTTTTTCACAAGTATTAACTTTCTAAATGGGTGTGCTTGATTTAAAGATATTAGCATATAGGATTTAAGACTTGTCCAACATAATAAATAAACTAACTAAAAAAACATCTTTCAAATCCACATCAACTTACATGATCCATATGTATAATAAAGACTGACAAGATTTATTTCTTCAAAAGGAATTCTAGAAATGGTAGATGAGCATCTTACTATACACAACTTCAACAGATATTAAATGAACACAATTCCACATACATTCTAAACACATGTATTGTACATCACAGATATATATATATTTAAAATTGCATTATTGTAATCAATACCAAGAACCTGTGAACTCACTACCAAAATATACAAAATAAAAACTACATTAGAAAATGTAATTAGATTTGAAAATATCTATCAAATCATATTTTATGTGTGAAATTCAGAACACTTAAAGTAAGAAATACTTTACTCATTATTCCAAAAGAAAAAATGCTATTAAAAATGTATCATGTATTTATAATAAAAATATTAAGATATAAGTACATGAATGAAACAACGGGGAATATTTGGGGGCTGAAGCATTCCCCTTAGTCATAACATTTTAGAAAATAATATAAAATTTTGGTTGCATGGCTAAGAAATGGATACGAGTCAAATGAAGTAATGAGCTTGCTCTGTAAGGTGCTGTTTTGACTTCAATTGGAATACCATGTTCAGTCTTGAGCTCCTTACTTTAGGAAAGAAATTGAATTGTTGGAAAGGATTCAGAGACGGGTGTGTGGGATGAAGGGGTTGTCATAGAAGGAGAGGTTGAAATCTCTAAAACTGTTTTCTCTTCAAAAAAGAAGAGTCGGAGGGGATCTGATTGAGGTGTTTAAGATTGTAAAGGGAAATTGATAGTGTTGATGCTTCATCTTTTTTTTTCATACTTAATATTGATAATAATAGGACTAGGGGATATAAATTTTGGCAGAGTAGGACTCATCTTCTGCTAGTACAGTATTATTTTTCTAACAGGGTAGTTGACCTTTGGAATGGGTTGCCTTCAGATGTTGTGGAGGCAGTAAATCTAAATGAGTTTAAGAGAAAGCTTGATAAGTGTATGAATAATTGGGGCTGGCTTTATGATTTTTTAAATTTATTTATCAATAGTTTCTATTTAGAAGATGGGACAGCAGAGATGGACCAACAGATCCCATGTTGTCTCAACACATTATGTTATTCAACACTAAGAACAATCAAAACATTAACACCTCATGCTTGCCACTACCTTTGATACTCCCACATATGTCTGCATACTAACATTCAAATGACTATGCAGTAACCCTCCACCAACAGGAGTGCAACATTACCCCTATTGTAACTAGTGCCCTTTCTAATTTTGCAGCTGTTAACCACTTCAAGATTGGTCATATCCCACCAAACCACATCGGAAGTGGGGAGGATGGGTGGGAAATGTAAGCAGAATTAAGTATCTATTGGAAATACATTTGCAGTTTAAGAAAATATTAACTTCTGATAAGATATCTTAACTCTTCTCTCAAAAACGAGACTCCCACATTGAACAGGTGGAAGGCCGATGAGAAGATGATCTCCCTTTAGGAAGCACTCAAAAAAAAGGATCATGGGGTGTGAGAAGGAACTAAAAACAACACACCCATGGGAGAACCCACCACTTCTGAGCCGAGTATACACATCGCCTGTAAGTAATGTCACTAAACAGGTGGAAACAAAGGAGAAGCCCCCCACAGTGTAGAGTAGCTATGGCGCAACAGACCAAAAATGGGAGTTCGACCTCAACCAATACCTGGTGGCATTTGGAATTGTACATCAAGTCCACAGTAGGAAGAGAATCCTCTACCGTAGGAGCTTCCATATCAATAAACAATCTCCATAGGCATGCACCTCAAACACAACCAGTACCAGATCCACCGGGAAATTACAGTAGGAAGGTGGAGGGGCCATGTGTGTGTAAAACTCCACACCAAAACCTAGCAGCATTGGGAATGTTTCATCCAATCTGAGGTAGGACAAAGGTACTGAACCTTACACCTGCAGAAATTCATATGTCTCCTCCAGCTTCAAACAACACCAGATCCCAGTGGACATTCAGTGGAAAGTAGGAAGAGGGACAGCTATATGAGTTTGCATCTCTTGTCCAAAACCTGGCAGCACTGGGAATGTATCGTCCAGTCCACAGTAGAAGGAGGGTAACTATCCAAACAGATGTGAGGACTTGTGTGGCTGGTCTGGCTCCACCAACCCCAGATCTCCATGCACCAACATCAGGCAACCAGTAGATATATATATATATATAATGTAGTGCTACTTCCAACACCTAGTGGCTTCTGGAATTATACATCAGAGCTGCAGTAGGAAGGACATCATGCCAACTAAACTGGGAGAATTCCATCACTCTACTCTCAACTGAGTGGAATTACACATACTGTGGAGGACAGGCCTCATGGTCCACCACCCCAGCAGCTAGGAACTGGTCAGTGGCAAGAACTCTGATATTCCACTAGAAGGAGGGAAATAATACATTGGAGAGTACTGAGGACAGCAACAATGGAGACAGTATAATGAGTGACTGCAAAACCCTATATTGAAAAGCAGAACAATCACACTGACAGGGTGCATCATCTAACACCTGACATCATCTGGAATTGTACATCAGATCCATGATAGGACAAGTTTGAAACACCACAATCATCAGAGATGGCCAACGATCCACGTCTGCTTTACTCATGTTAGTTATTATGAGAATGTAGGACCACAATGAGGCTCCAATCAAGGAAGGAAGCATGGTGGGGGAGGACAGGAATTGCAGAAGGAACAAAACATCAGGGATAAGAACTGGTGACTGGAAAACACAAGCAAAATAATAGGAAACAGAATATAAGGACAGAACAGAACATACCCAATTAATGAATTCCACAAAAGGAGGAGGAGGTCTGGGCAATTTCCCCAAAATGACATGCAACTGAGAGGTATATTCAGGAGGGAGAAAAAAAATCTGTCGAAATCCTCATCTCCCCAACCACTCAAATCCTGAACAGGAATGAAAGGACAATCATCAGTTGGCTCTGAATGTTGTGTGACATTGGTTAACTCACAATGTTCTAGAGCCATCACGTCATGGGCCTATAACCAGAGCTCCGACCTGTAGATGTGGTCTGTAAATCTGCTGCAGCAGTAACAGCAGTTGTAGTCGTGACCACTAGAAATTGTGAGTGCATAATTCTCGAAATAAAAAAAGAAAAGAAGAGAAATAAAATAAATCTTAACTCTCCATGAAAAAAGAACTAAAATAGTAAATAACAATTGAACTGAAGTAGAAAAATTAAGAAAGTAAAAACTTGTAGAAAGTTGATCAAACCTCCAGCAAAAACACATCTATTCAATAAGACTGCCCAGCAAAAAGTGGTTAACAGCTGTAAGATTAGAGAGGGCACTAGTTACAATAAGGATAGGTCACACTCCTATAGGTGGAAGGTTGCTGCATAATTATTTGCATATTAGTATGCAGAAATAAGTCGAAGCATCAGGGCTAGTAGCAAGCAACAATTTGCGCCAATAGAGAGCAGTATAAATCGAGAAAGCTTGAATTTTGTGAAGAGAGGCAAGATATCAGATCAGGAAATTTATTTAAAAAAACATATTTTGCAAAAGTATTTTTTTAACAATATAAATAATCTTAAATTACACATCTTAACAATATATTATTTCAAAATAGTTATTAATTACATAATTCACGTTTTTTAATAAAAGTTCCTTTTCTTCTAATATATTATTACAAACATAATTTTTCTTTACAGACTATTTCTCATGATTATTATCACTATCTATTCAAGATTTTATTTTTAAAAATAATAAAGCAACTACAAGAAATTACATTACCTACTGCATTAACATGGTTTAACTTAGTGCAATGAACATTCGACTATAAATCCAATATAGTTTAATGAGAAAACTTCAGAACAAAATAAACTGTAACACTGATAAGAAACACAAAACAGAAGGAGTACAATAATAGTTGGGCAAAAACAGTTTAGAGGATAAGGTAAATCTCCTGCCTGAGAGTCATCTGAATATGTTTTTTGGAATAAAATATAGATCTTAAAAATATTGATAAAAGCTAAAAAAACTTGCAGAGCCAAATGCTCTGAGTTTAACATTCTATATATTTAAAGTGTTATATCAGTCACAAAAATTAATTAATATTACTGATCTTATCAGAAAAATGACTATGATTAAAAAGATAAGAACATTCTTAATACAAGTGTTTACAAAGAACACCACATGTATGAAACTTTAATACTCAATGCAACACTTGTAAATATTATTATTAAAGCCAATTGACAACAGTTTCTAAAATGTTTAGAATTTAGCTTAAATAAAAAGTGACTTAATAGCTGCAGCACTACCTATTATAATACAAACTCTATTCACACTGACTAAATATATGCCAAAAGGGTTGTAAATACACCTTACATTTTAAAAAAAAATTTTTACATTAGGATAAAAACTAACTGCCCTACAATGTATAAAATAGAAAATGTTTCGTAAACATTTTGAAGTCAGAATTTTAAAACAAACATTTTATTATGTTAGATGTAATTACTACATACATCTTTACATCACAAGACTTTTCATGATTACAAAATGGACATGTGAACTGTGTCTCCAATGCCTCAATTGCTTTTCTTTTCGGAGGAGGTTTCCTTTTACTTTTACGTCTTCCCATAATGTGTATTACTGTTACTGGAAACTTCTTAACTGGAAAAAAACTTTCTATTTGTATATATTAAAGAATTATGTAAAAATAAAATACATATGAAGATTACTTACGATAAAATATGAATATATATAAAGAAATAGTTAAAATTACTACAAGAGATAAGTCAAATGTTGCCATATATTCCTCTTTTCTAAATGTTGATTGGAATATTTCTTTGCTTTTTTATTTATATGTTTCATTTAGCTTATCGGAAGTCATTCACTGTAAAATTAACCAATTTTTCTTTGAAAAACCAACAACAACAAAACAAAGATGAGATTATTTGATTCAAAGAGAAAACAGAAAAATGAAATGTAGAATCTTTCTGTTACACTTATATGAATCATCATTCACACATGACTGTAATATACTTTATTTTTAACACTTTGCTTCTCTATTTGATCAAGTGTTTTTATAAACAAGTTGTCTACTTGAACAGGTACTAAATAAGACGTACAATATCAAAATGTTTGGGTTTTCACTTACAAAAACTATTAATGGAATTAATGAGATAATGGAGGTGTGTTTTATCTTTGGAATTACCATTAACAGTTTACAATAAAGTATATTTTAAAGGATCTAGTGAAGGTAAGTGGGCTTTTCAACATGTAACTTTGGAATAATAAAGACAAATACAATAATTCAAAAACCAGGTTTTATTTACAAACACAAATTAAAGAAGAAAAAATTATCAGAAGGTATGTTATAAAGGTTCCTATTTAATGTTGACTTGTTTTGGATTATTCTGTAAAGAGAAAAATGCAAAGTCAAGTTCATTTAATGATAATGAAAGCACTTTATTTCTTCAATAACTAGTTATATAAGTTGGTTTAACTAATGTTCACTGACAGGTATAGGTTTATAGTAGATGCTAAAGTTCAATAATTTAACTTGCTGCTAACTTTTTTCATACATATGACACTTTTTTGACTCTCCAATACCTTATTGAAACATAAACACTATATTAACAAAACTAAAGTGACAGACAACTGACTAACCATTGTGCCATCTCAATAATCAATCCACCACTAAATCAACCACGCTACTCTCACCTATAGCCAAATGAATACATGTAAATTAAAAACATTAAAACACAGCCTTCAACAATGTTTCTTCCATGGAATATTAAGTCCCTGAAACAATCCCATTACACAAAGAAACAAAACAATACATTAAATTTAAACTTTCATTGGTAACAATAAAGTAAATCTTGACAATTAACAACAGAAGATGAGATGAAATCTGCACTTTATCAACATTTGCTGTCATATCACTGAAGGAATTTCTTCAGGTAATTTGTGAAGGGAATCCACTGGTGGTAATGTGGAAGTGGTCATGAGAAGAAAATTGAGCTCTTTAGCAGTTTAACTTACTTCTGGTGAATCTTTCTTTAAAGATAATCACAATGAATGACTTGTGGTTTGAACTACCTGTCTCTAAGGTTTCTGCTATGTTGCACTTTAGATTGAATGTTTTCATTTTCTTGTGTTTCTATCATTGTTGCCACTAAAAGTCCAACCTATAGTGATGTAATTATCATGTAGTACACAGGATTTCTTGGTCATGAACTATGAAATGATTTAAAGCAAATCTAACTTTAAATTGTGTAGTGATGCACCCCTCTGTGATAGTGACTTTCAACTTTTGGAATTTTATGATCACTTGACTGTTTGCATCAATCCATCCTTTTGTTTCAATCCTGGAGACAAGTTCCCACCTTTCATTACGGGCTTGTGTTGAAAAGTGGTAACTGTAGAACTAATATTAACCAATATGTTACAAGTCTTCCCATTAATGAATCTGTTAACTTGTGTACTGGTTTTGTTAAATAATGTACTATTTATTGCAACAGGGTCAGACATAATATCCTCATTTTCAGGATACCATCTACTTACTTTATTATCAATGGTTGATTCATCATTGTTTCAGTTATAATTTTTATGTTTTCCAACTTAGAACAACTTCCTTTTCTTGTCATCTTTTTTGGAGGAGCAGTTTCTCTTTTCTGAAGGCTTTTATCTGCTTTCAAAGCCACAGGTACACTGAAGTGATTAAACAATAATAAATTATTCAATGATCCCATTCTCCAATATGCCCATTTCCTCTTAATTTTTCATCTCTCCTTGATCTTTTTTAATTATTTGTAACTTTCTTCTTGATCTTTTTTCAATGTTTCATCATTTCTATTAAATTTTATATCAGGTTTCAAGAACATATTGTTTTCTTGGAGCTGAGTCTTGATTTTATTTTTACCAAAATAATCCACTTCTGACACATTAGTGTTTGAATGATTTCTATTGTTGAGAGGGTTCTTTTATATTGTTCAGTACAAAATATGCATGCCAAGTCCACGCTACTTAATTACAAGTAATACAAAAAAAATTAAAACAAAAATCAGGATGATGTAGGGATGGCAATGCCAAAAAATACAGGAACAAAGTAGGAATAAATACACAAAACCATACAAAAATCCCTATATAAGTAGCCACTGAGTCAGTGTAACAAGTTTATGGGAATTAGCTATTATAAGACTTTAAAGCATTATTCCATTTTAAATGCTTTTATTCAAACCTGAATTCATGCAAGTGAAAGGAATTCAACATTTAATATATCATTTTGAGACATTTAACCTATTGGTCCATCTCGGTTGTCCCATCCTCTAAACTAAAACTATTAATAAATCAATTTTTAAAAAATCCTTAAAGCTAGCCCTTATTCATATACTTATCAAGCTATTTCTTAAACTCACTTAAGTTTACTGCCTACACAACAACAAAAGGCAACACATTCTAAAGGACAACCACCCTGTTAGAAAAATAAAACTGTCTTAGCTGAAGACTCCTACCCTGCCAAAATTTATATTTGTGTCCCCTAGTTCTATTATTCTCACTGTTAAACATGAAAAAAGATGATGCATCAACACCATCA
>NW_013668313.1:21928-33165 GCF_000517525.1 Limulus polyphemus
AATCAGCAGCATCCTCTTCACAGCTAGCAATACGAATACCTTATTATCATCTGCAAATTCAACTAATTTATTGACCATTCCTTCATCTATATCACTGATGTAAATAAAAAAGAGTAAGGGTTCTAAGACTGAGCCCCAAGGAACCCCACTTGTGACATTAATCCAGTTTGACTAAACTCCATTTGTAACAACACTTTGTTTTCTTCCATCCAGCCACTCTTCTATCCAACTTGTTAACTTATCCCCCACACCTATAGAGATCATTTTCTTTACAACCCTATTTATATTGCATCTTGTCAAAGGCCTTCTGAAAATCCAGATACACCAAATCTGTACTCTTACCCTTATCTATGTTATCATGATGTTTTCATATTGTCAAAAGACTTGTAAGGCAAGATTTTCCCTTGGTGAAACCATGTTGACTATTTAATAAAATTCTAAACTTTGTTAAATGATTTACAAAGCATCTTTTATCAGACTTTTCAAAACTTCTCCCACAACTGATGTAAGACTAATGGGTCTATAATTACTGGTACAATTTTTATCACCTCCCTTGAAAAGAGGAGTTACATTAGGTAATTTACAATCGTTTAGTACCTGCTCACTATTCAAGGACTTACAAAAAATAGTAGCAAGTGGCTCACATATCCAATCTTGAACCTCCTTCAAAACCCTTGGGTAAATATTATCTGGCCCAGGAGCCTTATCATTCTTTAAGTTTCCCAATTTTTTCTTAATCAGCTCAGAATTAATGCAGTCCTCTTGTTTGATCTTGTTTCCATCTATCATCTGTTCAAGATGTGGAATACTGCTTAAATCTTCATTAGTAAAAATTTAAGAAAAAGAAAAAGTTAATAATCAAGCCACTTCATAATCAGCAGATATGTGTTTTCCTTTATCATCCTTCAAGGGTCCTACCCCCATTCTAACATTTTGTTTACCCTTAATGTATTTAAAGAAATCCTTATGGATCCATTTTCAGCCAACCTTTTCTCATACATCCTTTTTCATGTTCTAATTTCCTGTTTCACCAACTCCTGTTATACCAGTCAATTTAAATTTCTTAAATTAATGATGGTTTTCTTTACTTTTATCTCTTAAATTTTTTGTAAGCCAACCTGGATTTTTACTTACAGCTACCCTATTCTTAAAAAATTTCCACATCTGATCAGTGTCTACAAATAATTCAGGTGCACAAATCACAACAGATAATTCTAGTCGCATTTCTTCAAAATTTGCTTTCGTTGTAGATAAACACATTTTTTTTTCAAATGGCTACTTATGTATGGATCTTTGTGTATTCATCCCTACCTTGTTTGTGTACTTTTAAGCATTGCCATCTCTACATCATCCTTATTTTTTCAAAAATCTTTTTATTACTTGTATGAACCTTTCAAACCATATTAAATCTAAAATTATAAATTTCCAAAAGTAAAGATTAAGGAAAATGATAGAGATTATTTTGAGTTATTACACATTCCCCCCAACTTTATATAGTATGTAAAACATTTTTGTTAAAAGTTTTAAGATATAAAAAAAGCATAAAGTTGTACACCAGGGGTGTGGTAGCATGATTGTAGGAAGGGATTCTTTCTTGTGTAAAAGAAGCACTGGCATTGTTGATAGAACCCTAAAGACTTCAAGTTGGAATAATAGTTAAGAAAAGAACAAAAGAGTTTTGAGTTCCACAAGTTTTAAAAATTATTTTCCTTTAAGAACAAGAAGGTTATTGTAACTTTGTATGAAACTGTGGTGAGGTCTAACATGTAAGACTATCATTATCTGTCAAGTCTGTTCTAACAGGAAATACTATGAAACCACTTGGCTTGCTGACCCTAGTCAATAGAGGAAAAACTACTGGAAGAGTATATTTGGCCTTTACCACTCATGATGACAATATCATATGTATCATCTTGAATAAATAAAGTATGGCCTTCTCCTAACAATGAAACAAAATTGTGTTTATAAATTCCTTTCTCTTTAGCCTTTTCTAACATTTCAGCACAACCATCCAAACTGTCTATATTCCCATAACCAAACTCCTTTATCTCATTTTCAAGAAATCCTGTTCCTGCTAAGACATCAAGTAATCGAGAATGTTCATCTAGTTGCAATTCCAGCAGTGCATCTAGTGAAGTACTGACCCATATATCCCTATGAGAGCATGTCGCTGTCATACAAGTCTGCTATATTTGCATACTTACTAATTGTTGTTTTAGATGGAGATTCAATAGTGAATTTTGAAAGGTTCAGATCCAGAAATTCTAAGTTATAACACATGGTACAAGGAATAAAAAAAGTACCAAAATTATGCAGTTTTCAAAACTTAATACATTTTTACATGTTTTTTTTAAACTACAAATGTCCGGCTCCTTGTGTAGTACTATGTTCAGTATAAGCTACCTATACTACAAGGAGGTTATCAAAATATTGAAAAAAGAAGAGAGACAGATTACTAGAAAGGTGTATAGTTTAATAAAATTAAGCACTGAGAAAAGGCTCAAAGTTCTGAGGTTGTTTCCTTTGGAGAGTAGAAATATTTTAACCTTCAAGTGCTCTGAGGGAAAGCTAAGAAAACAAAGTTGAATATCATAAATAATATATTAAAGCTTTTGGAGCTTCTATGTACCTTTACTTATTGACAAAATTATTTTTCAATTAATTACTCAACAATAAAAAAAAAAAACAACAAAAGCTAATAGATTAGCAAGACAAGATTTTCTTTTTGTGAATTCATGTTGAGATTCTTTTACTCAGATAATGGATAGGGTGTAAACATGGAATAATTATATTTTGAAAAAGTAAGGTGCCACACAAAAGATTAGCTTAGAAATTCACATCAGTGAGGGTTGGGGAAGGAATAGTAAATTGGACTGTAGGATGGTTGGCAGAGAGAGAAAACAAAAAGTTATTAATGAAGTTCATACTTGTTACTGGTGAAGTGTCTCAAAGGTCACTGCTTGATCCTCACTTTTTCTGATTTACATTAATAATATCAAGAGATAAAATTACCAAATTAAAAGTTTGTGGGTGACATTAAGCTTTTAAGTATTTTTAGCTGTATTGAGGATGATGAGATACTACAGAACAATTGATTACTAGGTTAGTTGGATACATATCTGTAAAATGACCTTTAATTGTGCTATGTGCAGTATAATACACTTGAGAACTCACTCAATATCTTGACACAGTGGTGGATAAGTCACTCAAACCACTGAGGCAGTGATCTGTTGCTAACTCTTGACTCTCTTAAGGTAGCCAAATGCCTCGTCATCTATTTAGTGACGCGCATGAATGGATTAACGAGACTCCCACTGTCCCTATCTACTATCTAGCGAAACCACAGCCAAACTACAATTCTAGAAGTTGATAGAATTTTTTCTTTTTGTGAATTCATGTTAAGATTCTTTTACCCAGATAATGGATTGGGTGTAAACATGGCATAATTATATTTTCAAAAAACTTATAAGGTGCCACACAAAGGACACAAGTTTAAGATTTGGGAAGTAAGAAAGTTTTATTTTCTAACAAGATGAATGACTTATAGAATAAGTTGCCATCAGTAGCTGAGGCCAGCACTTTACAATAACTTAAAATGGGTTTGATAATTTTTTGAAAAATAAAGGGTGGATTTAAGTTATTAATTCTTTTCAGGGGTGTTAGTGTGGGGGCAGCTTTTAAAGACCGAATGGTTCGTTATACAGTATGTTATCATACTTCAGTAATTTTAGTAACTTTCTTTTATCAGACTCTATAGAATTTTTGACCTAAAAATGAAAGACTAATCATTCTATGATTTCCGATCATCTCTTATCATCCCCTTTAAAAACAAGAGGAACATTAGCAACTCTAATCCTCATGTACCTACCCACTGTCTATTCACTTACAAAAATGAAAGAGAATTAGATTTATTATATTTAAAACACTCAGGACAACCTTATTTGTTCCTGATGCCTTATTTTTAATCTGTTAAAAACCACTTTATATAAATCACTAGTTAGGCATCACTTTGTATATTATATAGTTTGGATCTTCTCTAAGAAACAGTACTTTATTAGAAAGGATTAATATGGTGGGCTATTACAAGACTTCCATGGACAGTAGGGTTATATTATGGGGATAAATTAAAATCTCTTAACATATTTTCTTTTGAAAAAAGAAGGATAACTATAAGAGATGGAACTCTTAAGTTCACAAAATTATATGGGAGATCAATAGCATTAAGGCCTCTGATTTCTCTGCTGTATTACAAATGTAAAAGACCAAGACACAAGCTAAGATTTGGAAAAGATATATTAGACTTCAGTCTTATTTCTCTAACAGGGTGATTAACTTGTGGAATGAGGTTTTGCCACAACCTTGCAGGAGTTTAAGAGGAGAATAGATGCCTTCCTCAAATATAAAGGTACTGCATCATCCCAAATAATGATGATGTGAACATAAAAGCACAAAATAAGAGTCAAAGATCTTAACATAAAGGAGAAAAATCAGGAAAGTTGGTGTCATCCACACATATAGGATATCTTTGGACAACCTGTAAGCATACACTTTTAACAATGGCCAATATCATGCAAGTTTAGTAACATAAGTTCTTAATCTAAAAATAAAAACATTCTTTGGGGTCTACATAATAAATTTACACTACAAATGTACAATACTTATGCAAATTATAGCTACTGCAACTAATAGCACACACATAAAAATAGGTTATTGTGATGTGACCATAACTTTTATGTTGAAAGTCTTGCTATCCAGTGACTGACTTTGATACATTTCAGGTTATGCAATACTATATTTGAAATTACATCATAGTTGGCTATTGCTGTTAGTGTTACATTAGTACTGTTAGTATTACAGTTAAAGATAACATTTTAGCATGTTAATAAAAATACATCTTATTAGTATAAAATTCATGCACAGTGTTTCTTACCCTTAACATCAATCAAGTAACATTAACACTGGTAGTGACTGGGCAGAAAGACCAAAGCAATGAAAATCTTAAAATTATAAGCAAGTGCTTCACATTTGAGGGGGCTTTTCATAACGTAAGTTGACAGAAAACTTATTTGTCAATCTCTATAACTGTAGACTTCACTATATGGAACAAGTTTTAATATATAATTCTTCTTAATACCCACTATCTGATGAACAGAATGAAATTTAAATTACATATTTTTTTATATGCATATAATTTAAGAACAAAGAATCTGTTGGTCTGCCTAGGTCATCCCATCCACTAAACTAAACTTTAAAAATAAAATAATCAAATTAAAAAGCCAGCCCTTATCATTCAAATATTTATCAAGCTTTCTCTTAAACTCCCTTACATTAATGATTAACTGCACTGATCATATATGAAAGCAAGCACCTTGTGTTAGAAAAAAAAAAGAGCTATCTTAGTTGAAGATGACTCCTTCCCTGCTAAAATATATCATTTATGTCCCCTACCCCATTCATTCTCACTTTTAGTTTTAAGTACAAAGGGGAAAACATTATGTATTGACACTATCAATTAACTCACCAAATCTTAAAAACTTCAATAACATCCCAACTCATCTTTTTTAAAAGAGAAAATAACTACACAGAACTCAATCTGTCCTGATATGACAACGTTTATATCCCACATATCATTTTAGTAAACCTCCTCTGCACCCTTCCTAATAGTTCAATAGCCATTCTAAGGTAAGACTACACCTAAGACAATACTCCAAATATGGCCTAACCAATGACCTATACAATCAAATTATGTTATTTAAAAATATTAATAAAACATTTAAAACTGGTTTCATAAGACTGAGGTATACAGTTGAAATAGTTTTAATGTGTGTTTCACATTATGTTAAGCTGCAAAAAGAAAAAAAAAAGTGAATTTTCTTTTCTCATAAACGTAAGTGTCGAATGTTCGTTCATAATCGCAACATTTTCATTACACTAGGCTACTACTAGTACTAGTGTCGTTGAGACGAAATTTCGACAATAGACATAAATTTTTGTGCAGGTTGCAACACTGAATACGGTAATTAAAATTACACCTTTCGTCTTAACAACTTCACGCATGTTATGTGCCATTTTCACAATTAAACTTCAGCTACAACCAACGTTTCCTAATGTCAGATGCCATAACTTAATTCTATAATTAACTGCGTGTTTATCAATATCTACGTTAATCCTACCAAACCACTGGTCTTACGTGTTTATCAACAATGCTGTAACGTTGTTTAGACATATTCACTAGATGGCGCTAAGGTTACAATTTTTTATTTTTATGGCTAGGCAACATGTATTATGGGATGTCTACTTAGTAGTCAGCAGTTTGAAGTGAATATCGTGAAGTAAAAAGATCTAGGGATAAGCAGAATTTTTTCGTTTTACAAAATTGATCGTAATTAGTCTTTTAATTATGAGCCAAAAATCTGCAAACTCAAGGATTCCGCGAGTTACAAATCGGGCCGTTGCTGTAAGTGTAAATGTGAGCCGGGGTCGGGGAAAAGGATTTAGACTTCGAGGAAATGTTGGAGCGTGTTTTCATCTCCAACAAAAAGAACCTACTCTTCATCCACAGATAATTAAGCAAGCTCGACAAAGTGGGCAACTGAATTTGTCTAACAGGGGCATGGTGGAAGGTGCTTTATTTCTTAGTTTGATATAAATAAATGAGTTTTGTAATTTCTAGGGACAGCACTACATAGTTGAGTATGTGTAAATGAGCCTATTCACACAATCAATGGATCAATCATTATATAAAATAAATAGATCTAGTAGCAACAGTCAGAAGCAAGGAGTTATTTCTTCATGAAATCTGGCATGTGCTTCTAACATTATTTTGATTTTATCTCATTAAACTGATAGTGATACAGTAAGGATACTGTGTAGATGTAGAGAAGAAAATACAATGAACTACCTTAACATTTCATTTCAGTAGAATTTGTGTGTAGTAATGACTTTGAGTGCATTTAAACATTTGTATTGCTGTGGATTTTGGAAAATAGATACTATGGTCGAGCTATTTGTGTTTGTACAAGGTAGTAAAAAATATGGATTAAACAGTTCTAATAAATGGCATTAAAAAACATGATGAAATTCTAGTGTTTTCAGCATATGGACCTGAAAAGTAGGTATTTTATATAAAAAGCAATGAAATTATTAAGCAAGAAAACCATTTTCTAAACTCTTGCTACATGTTGATTAAATGCCAATTTTCTAAATGATCTGTGGGAACAGTTGTTAACACATAATTTCATCATGATGTGAACTTTGAAAGTTATTAAATCACCTAACTTTATTTAAAGTGCCAGCTTTACTCCACTCTTGCATACTTGTTTATATTTAGTAGCACTACTAGGTCTGTAAAGTTTGACAAAAAATTAAAGAAATGTCTTGCTTTGTTGCAGTACGTTGCAGAAATCATTATGAAAAAAGAAAATGACTATACAGTTATAAGCCTTACATTTAGTTTATATGTAAATATTGAAAGTAATGGTATTACTTATCACTAGAAATTGTGTTTGAACAACTGCATACTTGCTATTGAGCTGGTGTTACAATTTAAATGCCAAATGAGAGTAAAGGGTCTTACTCAGCCTCACAAGTTAAGAGTTCTGTACCAGTTAATAAGTATCATCTCAGGGTCACATAATCACAAGTTTCTGTGTTCCAAGGAACATTGAGTTGCCTGAATACACATATTGTACAGGTATATTTATTTGTATCATGTTTAACAGAAGTTTTGCATAACATATTATTATGTAAAATATTTCTTGAGAGAGTACAGAAGAAATACATAATCATTTAAAGTTTGGCCTTTAATACAAGAATTTCTATTATTATTATTTTTTGGTCATATGTTCAGGTTTGTTTAACCAATGGCATAAAAATGTAAGAATGAGCAAGATTAACCCTTTAAAAAAGACTTAACAGCTCAAACTAAATTTACCCCATTTTGTACTTATATATGTACCTGTCCAATAAAAGTTTAAACTCATTTTATATACACATATAAGTAAAATCAAGCACCTTATTAGACACACTATTCTGGAAGTTCATAATACTTACAAAAAAGCTTTTCAACTTGTTCTTAAATATATTATAATTTTCTTACCCATGAATGCAAAAGTTGTGATCACAGTCCATAAATGTTTTTAGTTTCCAAACTCACCACAAATGATTTTCAAAAGTATTAGAATGTCACATCATAAAGAAAAAAGAGGGAGGGATAATTTTGTAACTAACACTTTCTACAAATTGAAGTATATATCTGGAGTAAAACTGTAACAGACTAAAACAATATTCTACAACAGTCAGGGTCAAACAAAAACAATTTATTAAAATATAACAGAAATCCAAAATAAAACTTTGAAACAAGTACAATTTTATCACTTACAGAAGACAGTTAGTTCACAAGATATAGTTAGTTAGAATTACTGCTTGATATTATTATTGATCTTGAGAAATGGTTTGGTTTTGGAACATTGTGTTGTTTTCAGAATTAGTTCTCTTCTTGTTTTTTTTTTCCTAACTCCTTTATTTTTTGAAGTTAAGTACATTGAGATTTGTGTTGTGTTGTTTATTAACATTTGTACCTAGTCCAAACCCAATATACTTGTACCTCTGTGCCGTGAATTACAAAAATCCATTTTATTTCATTTGTAATTGTAATTTTTTTCATAATTTGTAAATAGACATCTGTAATTTTTCATACAGGTGCTTGTTTGATTTGAAAATAACAATAGTCAAGATGAAAGAATAATGTAAATATCGTCTTCAAACCTATAAACCCCACTTTTTAACACATATATGTTTACAGACAATATTACAATGAATATTCAGCTGCTTATTTAGCTTAGGTGTAAACTTTGGTTGATGACTGACTTCGTTCGAAATTTTTACAATTATAAGTTAATACAAGAGTTGCAGACAGATCCATAACAAAATTATATTTTTAGTGTATTAGTGCAACCATAGATCATGTTAACTATTTAATACTGATTTCAGGTATTGTTATAAATATTTGTAAAGGTTTTCTTCAAAAGGATATATGTATTGCTACTTTAAATTTTTAAAACTTTTTTTACGTGAGAGTACCTGGATATGATGGGCAACATTTATTTTGGTTTTGATGCACTTTTGTAGATTACTGATCCAAAGCTGTCACAAATTTGTTTTTTTTAACAAAAAAAGACTGCTTCATAACGATGAAATAAACTTGCTCTTTTGTTTCTTATATAGTTCCCGATGTTGTGTGGGACATCAATAACATCACACCGGAGAAAAGTAAAATGCTTTCAGTATCTTTGGATGATACTGATGGAGAGAAATGGTGGGATCAAGTAGAATTGACCAAGTTAATCTTAGCTTCTAACAAACTATCCACAATTCCATCAAAGATTTCAAACCTTCAGGCTCTCACTGTGCTTGATGTAAGAATTATAACTGCATTTATTTGTGTATATCTAAGTTTTGTGTGCATGTAATAATGACAATAATTGGTTTAATATTCTTTCTACTAATGTGCAGACTTTAAAATAACTTGTATTATCTGGCAAAAAATTTATATGAATTGCTGGTTAAATATTGGAATTGGTCAGAGTGGAAAAAATTGTTCAGTTATATTTTGTCGTGCAAAATTTCTTGAAAATTATGATGTACTTTTCAATACAAAATGGAGTGCAACTTCACATTTGTGAATAAAACCTTTATGAAGACATACAGATTACACTTTTAAACATTTTGTACAACAAGCTGAAAGTGAATTTGGTTTTGTGCTAGCACAATTACCTATAATTGAGCTTAAAATGTAGCTTTACATGTAGCATACCATAAGCCTAAGAATCTGCTGTATGTACATACAATATACTTTCCTACTATGAATTTGTTTTTTCAGTATTAGAAACTATAGAAAAATATATAAAATATTAAAAGTGTGCAATGATTTACTTCATTAGCATGTACCAAAACTAATTATATTAATATTTACACTGTCATCAATGTTGTGGTGAGAGTGTGGTAGCACATTAATTCTAGGATTTCATTCGTGTCTCCTTTTGAAAATTGCCAATCTATGAAATATCTACTATTTTGACATGTCAATGCAGTTGGCCTATATTTCATGAAATTGGTCTTTCTAAAATGCATGTTTAGAGTAATAAACATGACCACTCATTTCACTAGCATGGATTTTTACTAGATCGAAAATGGGACTAAAAATTTGTCTATCGCATTGAGAAGCCTCTTTTTCATGTCAAACATCAGAGGTGCTAGCCATACTGCTCATGGCCAGATGCATGATATTATTCTTTTTATTATTTAAGGCACATTATTGTAATTATAAGAGAAACTAAGTAAAGGGGAGGAGCATTTTTAGTGCGAATTATGTTACTGGTGAGTAATAAATTACACAAAATTATTGTAATAATATAACCTCGGAGAACCCTTGAACCCCTACTTACAATGTAAATATCAGTGCACTAGTGTTGTGCCCACTCATGAAATTCTAGGTTGAGTACAACTAATTTACATATGTCTAATATATCACATTGATGAAAATCACTTAAGATTTCATTTTGGAAACTTAAAAAAAGTGTTGTAGATTTGTGACAGTAATTGTAAAAGTAAATAACAAAACGGAGCTAATGCAGTCCTGTTCCATCAGCTAAATATGCTTGTTGATTCTTAGTTTTAAAGAGACCCTTGAGATATATTCCATTTCTACTGTGTTTCCCGTGTTGTAGATTTGTGACAGTAACTGTAAAAGTAAATAACAAAACAGAGCTAATGCAGTCCTGTTCCATCAGCTAAATATACTTGTTGATCATTAGTAATATATTTCAAGGGTCTCTTTAAACATTTCTACTGTGTTTCCTGTGTTGTAGATTTGTGACAGTAATTGTAAAAGTAAATAACAAAACGGAGCTAATGCAGTCCTGTTCCATCAGCTAAATATGCTTGTTGATTCTTAGTAATATATCTCAAGGGTCTCTTTAACATTTCTACTGTGTTTCCTGTGTTGTAGATTTGTGACAGTAATTGTAAAAGTAAATAACAAAACAGAGCTAATGCAGTCCTGTTCCATCAGCTAAATATACTTGTTGATCCTTAGTAATATATCTCAAGGGTCTCTTTAAACATTTCTACTGTGTTTCCTGTGTTGTAGATTTGTGACAGTAACTATAAAAATAAATAACAAAACAGAGCAAATGCAGTCTTGTTCCATCAGCTAAATATACTTGTTGATCCTTAGT
>NW_013668313.1:33424-58922 GCF_000517525.1 Limulus polyphemus
TTGATTCTTAGTAATATATCTCAAGGGTCTCTTTAACATTTCTACTGTGTTTCCTGTGTTGTAGATTTGTGACAGTAATTGTAAAAGTAAATAACAAAACGGAGCTAATGCAGTCCTGTTCCATCAGCTAAATATGCTTGTTGATTCTTAGTAATATATCTCAAGGGTCTCTTTTAACATTTCTACTGTGTTTCCTTTAATTTTGATACAAGGGGACATGGGTCCCTTAGAACCTAGAACAACACTGGCCATTAACATACAAGTTAAGAGATTACATAATGACATACACAGTGATGACTTTAAGCTTTCATAATTTTATTAGGACATTTGAAACCTATTTGGCTAAAATTAAACATTTCAATTATATATTTTACTGAAACATCATGATTGGCATTTTCATTTGAAAATCAAGTGATCAAACTAAGTTCAGATTCTTTGCATGCATATTATAACATTTGAGTAATTATTTGTATATTTAGGAATAAAGAAAGAAAGTTAACAATATGTTAAGGATCTTGCTTATTTAAGCTCATTTCACATTTGATAATGGACAATTCTTTAAAATGCTTACTTGCTGTTGCAGTGTACATGCTATTTATTTGTGTATGCTTTTGCCCATTTATTGTTTGTACTAATCTATTTGTTACTGCAAGGCAAGATTTTAATTTTTTTTTCTTTATTATACTTACATACAAGATTAAATGTAGGTGAACCTCCCATTTATTTAATCTAATTACAAACCTATGCAGTTATTATAGAATAAAAAGGGGGGCAGAATAATGCAAACTCACAGACATAATGTAATGTTCACAAGGTTACATGATAGTATTTTATACAAATCGACCAACTGTGTAACCGAGTGTTAAACATGTGATGTCCATATTATAGTTAAAATATTTGACAAATTTGTTTGTGCAAAAAAAAAAAATTATCAACAAAATCAAAGTTTACTGTGTATTGTATAATAGTTATCAGCAGGTACCCAGTATTTATGTATTAAGTTATGTATGTATTAGCTTTTTAGTTTTAAGTGATCAATCTTTTTCATCTTAAAGCAGAGTATTAGGAAGTATACCATAATGCAAAAAGAACATCTAATATTTAATCAGCAAATCAATGAACAAGACTTCTTGGTTAAGTACCCAAGCAAAAGTCCTCCTGGCCTGTTTGCACATTGATTCTGTTTGTGAGAATGCAGTGTCATATCTTAGGTTTTTGAGTAACTTTTTTTCATTATGTCCATGATAACTTTGATTGTGAAACTGTTCTTTACAGTGGCCAAAATTTGTTATGCTTAGCATTTTATAAGATTGAAAAGACTTAATAATGCAGTTCTAAGAAGTGAAAGATCGGTGTTTTTCGATATGATATCTTACCTCTTCTCACAAAATAGTTTTCTCGTTTAATACTGCACTCTATTGACGCAAATCTTCAATGCTTGCCAATAGTCTTCCACCTCCCACTTCTGCATATCCACGTGTAAATGATTATGCAGCAGCTCTTTACCAATAGGAGTGCGACATAACCCCTATTGTAACCAGCACCCTCTCCACATTTGCACTTGTAAATCACTTCTCAATTAGCAGTAGTACTGTACAGACGTGCTTGTTTTTGTTCGCTGTTTGTTGATGTTTTCCTTTATACTACAGACTTTTTTGTTTTTGTTATTTCTTTATTTACAGGAGCCTTTTTGCTAGTGCACTGTGGATCCCACTCTGTGGTGAGTGGTGCCTCATCAGATAGATATACATTTTTTTGAAAATCTGCACTCTCCATCCTGTGCCCATGCTTGATGTCACTTGCATTGTAACTCTTCCCAACACAGACCTGATGTACAATTCCAGATGCTGCTGGGTGTTGGTTGATTGATTCTGTTGATGTAGTAGCTCTGCTTTTTAAAATAGAGTATCACCGTCACCCGCTGCACTATATCCAGTGATGCAGTCCTCTGGAATATCCAATGCATTTTCCCCTCCTTTCTTCTAGTGGAGTATGGGAGTCCATGCCACTTAGCAGTTCCTAGCCGATGGGATGGTGGATCATGGAGGCCTGTCCTCCATAGAGATGCAATATAAAGTTGAGAGTGGCATTCTGTAACTGTCAATGACGTATAGCATTTCATACCACGGATATGATGTGCAATTCCAGATACTTCCTGGTTTTGTTGTAGCACTAAGCCATATTAATGTATATATATCTGAAAGATTGCTTTTTCCCACCATGACATTCCTCCTTTCTACCATCTTCCAGATAGATATTTCCAGTGGGTCTGGTATTGGTTGGAGATGGCCCAATCATGATTAGAATCATGGGTCTAGGGCGTGATGCCCAATCTATCACGGACCTGATGTATAATTCCAGATACTGCCAGGTTTTGGTTGAAGCATGTCCCTCAGGTTGAAATGTTCCTTCTACCTACCATCCTCCAGATGTGGTTCTTCAGGGGTCAGGAGTTTGTTGGAGATGGTCCAGCTAAGTGAGTCTTCACATGTGCTCTGGCCACTATCTCTCTGGAGATGCACCCCAGATTTGCAGTCCCTCTTTCTGCTGGATGTTGGATTCCAATGAATCTGGTGTTGGTTGTAGCTGGATGGAGCACATGTATTTCCTCTTGTATGTGTCTAGATATCCTCCTCCTACCATGGCCTGGAAGAACCATACCCAATGCCATAAGTTTTTGGACCAGATCTGTTGGATGTCAGTTTGTGGTGAATCAGGTGTTGGTTGGGTTGGAAATGCATGCAAGTGGAGATGGATTGTGGTACGGAAGCTTGTCTTCTTCCCTACGAATGTCCATTTCAAGGTGAAGAGGTAGGTGATCCTCTACCTACCGCAGAACTGTTGTACATTTCCAGATTCCGCTAGAGGTTGGATGAGGTTGAACTACCACTACGGTTTGTCACGCCCTAGACACTCGACACCAAGGGGTTCCATTAATTGATAATACATATTACGGGATTCCTTCATGTTTTTCCGCCTTTTATGTTCGCAACACAGTCATAAATTAGTGAAGAGTATATCTGGATCAGATGTGGTATGGTCTCCTGCTGAGCCATGATATTTTCTTTTTTGGTTCCACACCTCATGATCTCTTATTGGGCACTTCCTAAAGGGGTATCATTTTTACACTGGCCGTCCACCAGTTCAATGTTGGATTCTAGCTACTTTGTGAGTGGAGGTAAGATATCATATCGGAAGTTAATGTTTTCCTAAACTGAAAATGTATTTCGAATAGATACTTATCACTTCTCAAATTTCTCACCCAGCCTTCACACTTGTGGTGATATGTGGTGTAGGTGCAATTATGGAGAGGGTACTGGTTATGATAGCAGTTGTGTTATGCTCCTATTGGTTGAGAGTTGTTGAATAATCATTTACATGTGGATATGCAGAAGCAGGAGTTGGAAGGCTAGTGGTGAGCATTGAAAATTTGCTCTGATTGAGAAAAGCTATTTTTTGAGTGGAGGTAAACATTTTCAGTTTAGGAAAATTTTAACTTTTAAGATGGTCAGTAAAATCTTTTATGATTATGCAGTTTTTTTATGGATTTGATATGAACGATATATTTTAGCACATTTTCTTGCAACTAAAAAATCATAGGATGCTTTTATTAAATTGAAGAGCAGAAATTTGCAATCTCTTATCAGAACAGTGCACATAAAATACAACAGTTTAACCTTTTTCTAATAATCTTCTTATTTTAGCTTTTATTAGATATGTCACATTTTTGATGATTCTAAATTTTCTGGTTTTACTAATCCTGACAGAGTATTTTTTTATACAGTTCAGTACTGTGAAGGAAATCATCCATTTGTGTAAGTTTATCCCATTTTATAATGCATATTTGCACTTATGCTTATAGTTATATACAAAAACCATAAGCTTATTTACCAGTTAATATGTACTAGCAGTTCTAATATCTTGCCACTGTGACTAATATGAAATTATAGAAAGAGATGAATAGCTTTTAACTTGCAAGGATAGTTGTTAACTAACATTATTAATTTGAATTTTCAGGTTCATGATAATCAACTAACTACTCTACCAGATTCTATAGGTGACTTACAAGCTCTTACAAGACTAAATTTAAGGTAAAAATATTTCTGCTTCTGTGCTACTTTCAGAAGAAATATATATTTATCTACCAGATTCTATAGGTGACTTACAAGCTCTTACAAGACTAAATTTAAGGTAAAAATATTTCTGCTTCTGTGCTACTTTCAGGAGAAATATTTATTAACGACATATTTATTGTTTTAGTACATATTTTTACATCTTTCAGTTTTGTAATGTCTTAGAAAGTTCACTGTAATTATGCCATTTGTTATGTTTACATAGGAAATAAAAAGAAATATTGGTGTAATAAGTGTGGATTGAGATAAGTGTGTGTGTGTGTGTCTATATGTATATATATATATATACATATACAAAGATACGTACATGCACATTTATACTTGTGTGTATAAAAGTACCACATTTTTTATTATGGATGAATGTTCTAACAAATACATGATCTTGCCAAAAAAAAACTTTAATAAAACAGTGAAAAATTGTACCCTTATTGAATCTGTAGCTTGCTTTCTTGTTTTGAATCTGTTGTTTTGATTATGTCTGATAGATGGAATATCCCCAGTGCTTTTGGGTGACATGGCTGTAGACATTTACAATTTAAAATGATACTATTTATACTTTTGTACATTGTTTGTTACAGTTTTACTGGTGCAGTTTCATATTTGTTGGCATGTATATTCATAATAAATGTTGTATTTTCCCCTAATATTCAAGGAAATATTGCCATTATGATTTCTCATTATTATTTCTTAAGATCAATTCAAGTTTGTTTAGCTTAGGGCTGGTGTGGCTTAGTAATTAAACTGGTTGCCTCATCATTCAAGGGTTGGATTTGATTTCCTTTGCTACCAACCATGATTTTCCTTTATGCCATTGGGGCATTATATTTGTGTTTGAGTTGTGGCAGTGCTACTAAAGGTACTAGCAACCAACTAACAGCACTGACTATCAAATTGTTTACCAACAAATAATGGGATTGACTGTGACATGACAGCTGTTACTTCTTCCATTATTTTGACTGTGTATGCATGACTTCTGTTTGCATACAACTCACTAGTGTGAGGGTGTGGCCCTGTGACTATTAGGTAAATAACTCACTATATTTGCCTGGTGTTCATATCAACCTTATTTGAAATAAAAGTAGTATAGTTTTAACTTAATATACTGTTTACTTATTACAAGCTACAAACATAATCAGTGTTACTTAGAGTAAGTTTGCCTTAAAAATATTTATGGCAAGTTATTATTCATTATTCCTTATTTACTCCAAAAAAAGTTGATTGCTGAATGAATAGCTCATTCAACTTTTTTGTGAGAAATTACTAGACATGGACTAATAATAATCTAACAATATGTAACAGCTTTTAAGTTGTTAATCTATTTACATGAACAGGACTCCAGTTAAATTATGACTAACTTAAGCTTGATACGAAGCACTGGAAAGAGGGAAAAACAAAAGTCTTGCTGCTATCATGTGTCTCTTAAACACTGCCTATTGCAGTAAGAACTTTAAGTTCTGTGATTTATTGATTTCTTAACACATTTTTTGTATTTCTACTGTTTCTTCCAACCTGTACTGTAAAATGTAAACGTATTAATCATTTTAATGTGTTATTTTTAATCAATACTAACAATTTTTCATTTAAAAGCTTATGATGTTTTTTATACTTATAAAATATTTAACTATTTTTTAAGTTTTTCATGCTGATGATGGAATTAGAAACAAATTCAGAAATGTGTGTGTAATAAAGATTTTTTTAATGTTACGTGGTTTTAATATTTCCACTTTTTGAATCATTTTAATCTCTGGAAAAATGTCATCACAAGTTTTCTTACCAAATAGTAAATATTATACTCTCTTTGCTCTCCTAGGATCAGATTGAGTTTGTTTTCACTGAATTATATATCACTAGCAGATGCCCATTGAAATAGTTCAATGATAATTTTCCTAAATATAGTGATGAATAAATATCAAATATGCAGTCAACTCAATCCCTTGGATCAGAGCATATATGCAATATGATTGTCTAGTTGACTGTTTACAACTGTATTTTGTCATTTCATGTGTTATTTCAATAAGAAAAGTTGCATTGCATTTGTTTTTAAGCAAAGGAAACTGACTGCAATGTACTGTTGGCAACAGTGTTTGGGTTATGATGAAATGGGTGCATCCAGCACAATAGAGCATTCAGGTTCACTAAGTAGCCATGGGTCTTTTTTTGTGGGATGTCACTGTTCCTTGTAATTTTACTGAGTATAAGAAAAGACCACTATTGAATTAATAGGTTTTTCACAGTTGTCATTTCTATAAGAGGTGTCAAAAGGGGGGTATTAAATTCAATTCAAATAAATTTATTTGACATTGTACAATAAAATCACGCATGTATATAATACCAACATAAAAAAAAATTATATATATATGTGTGTGTGTGTGTGTATAAACTGAACAACAACAAATATATACTCAAACATGTTCCTTTCTTTGTGTATTCTTTCTATTCATACTTCTATCTTCGAAATATTTTTTTTTCAATCAGTCAACAGAGGAAGCCCTGTTTATTTGTGAAATTCCCTCACAGAAAGAAACATTTTTGTTCTTAAGTATTTTCTCAGATTGATCATTCAGCACATAGGAAGACTGATGAATTGATGTTGATATTTATATGGAAGTTGAGGAATTGCAAAAAATAATTTTCTTGTAATATACTCTTACAAATAAGGAATTTGATATAGAATTTTTTTTGCACAGCCAACCATTCAGGAGATACTGAGTGTGACAGACAAACATTTGAATATTATATATGGAAAATATTTATCACACACTGAAAAAATAATTTTAATAGTTTTATAATTAACATGAAATCTAATGACAATTATTTTTAATGAAGAATCAGTTTATTTATTTTTTTAGTATTCTTTTGAAAATTTGTAGGTAGAAATCCATGGAACTGTATTTATTGTATTTTTAGTTTGTTACAGGTTTTACATTACGTATATGATATATTTTTGTGTACAATAGATTAAGTTTAAAAAAATAACCTCATTGTAAATTGATGTGCATGAAAATGTATATCAATTAAATGAAGGAAAGTTTAAAAATTTATTTAAAAATACTAAAAGAAGCTGAAAGTAAATAAATTAGTTTCATGTGAGAATAATCGAGTAGTTTAATATAATCAATTAGCAAATTCCACTAATTGTTCAGCTATGTCTCTCAGATGGCATAATAAATTCCTATGTGGCAGATGCTCTCAGAATCTTTGCTAGTAGAACTGCCTATCTTTGAACCTGAATTATTTGTTCCTATATAAGAACTGCTTAGGGAAAGGATGTATCCTCTTTTCATAGTGTTTGTAACACTTGCTAGATATTTGGTCTTAAAAAAATCCTTTAACTCGTGAAAGCTGGTTGTTACTTTGTTACATGGAAGTCACATTTTTTCTGTGAGACAATGTGATATTTATGATCTCTCAGTTGGGTCTTTAGAATAAACAAACCCAAGGCATTCGTTTTCTATTACTTACACCATTTGCACTTGTTATCAACTCTCTAACAGAGATTGGGGTGTTGTTGTTTTTCTGCCCTCTTCTCTGTTTATAAGTGGATGATAAATTTCACCATTGCATGGTCTCTTTTACTTAAATGCCTGATAGCAGGTTGTAGGTCTCTGTCATTTTATATGGCTCATTGTCTGCTTTTTGTTAAAGGAGATGTTGAGTATTCCATTGTACACCTAGGCATTCATATAACCTATATGTGAAATTTCAGCTTGATTGTTGGATACCTACTATGGTTCATTTATTTCAGTCACCCACCACTACCATCATTAATACGATAGGATCTTGTGCTACAACACGTACTAACTAGCACATTCTATTCTTGTTCTTTTGTGGCCGTGTGGTTGACAACCAGCCTCTTGAAAGAATATTTCTGAAAGTGTGTAGTGGCATTATTTCATTCCTTTCTCAGGTATAGCCATGTTAGTATTATGGTTGGTTTAAAGTAAAATCACTTTCATGTAAACCTCCTGTGTGCACTTCTAATGTAACCTCTGCATGCTTTCAAATTAAGAATAAATGTGAAACTGTGATTTAAAATCAATAAATGTTTGCATAAATAGCATTGTTAGGGAGTAGTTTTTAATCCATTGTAATTTTTCTTTATTATTAAAGAAATATCAGGCATGTTGCTCCTTTAGTAACTGCAAAGTAACTATATCTGCTGTGATGATAAAACCTGTGATAAAAAGTGGTTGCTTTCTGATTCTTTATGATGGTGTAATATGAGATGAGTAATGATTTATATTAGATTTTGATCTTTAGCCATAATCATCTCCAAGCCTTGCCGAAGAGTATTTTCCAGCTTAAGGAGATGCATTCTCTTCTTCTGCAATATAATCAGCTAGAAGAGCTTGATGAAGATATTGGTAACCTCCTCTTTTTGGAACAGCTGGTATAGTAATATATTTTTTTTATTTAAAGTTGGGTAAAACCACAGTGTTATCAAAGTAAGTTTTGAAATTGCCACACTATATTAGATATTTTTGTAAGATTGCAATTTTTTTATTTAGACCTATAATTTATTGTTTATTGTTTAATCAGTTCTTTATAAAGAGTACTATATGTCTTAAAGCATAAGTATAATTATATAATAATTAGAGCTGAACAATAATAAGGAGAAATCATAATGGAAAGATTTTGATTATTTCAATAGTTGGAATAATTAGAAACACTAATCTTAATTAGTTGATTATTTTTATGACATTAATTGATTTGTTTGTAAATTCTACTACTTGATTATTTTATGTGACACTAACTGATATAATCAGTTATACTGATTAATCAAGTTTATTGCCCAGCTATAATAATGATATTTATTTTTCAATCTGTAATTAAATTCACCAAACATTTAAAGATCTTAAATACAGGGACATTTTCATCACTTTCTTACAACTTAATTTACTTGTCTATTGTCCTAATACTACAATGATATGTATATTCAAATTGGGTAGTTTTACTTCTGAAGTACTGAAAGCCTTGTTGAGTTTTCTCTCATACTGTCAAGAAAATGTGACTCAAAATTTCCAAATATTGTTCAATGCATCGCAAAGCACATATAATTTACACAGATAATGTTTTAACTTGTGGTATTTGTAATTGATTAATAGAGCATTCCTGACAATATGATGTACCCCCTCTACCCCCATATAAAAAGAGGGTGCATCATCTTAAAAAGTTTGTGAACCATAGCATTATTGTAACATAATATTCAGCTTAATGTTTTCGCCTAAGAATTTTGGTTTTTTAAGTAATTTTTGAATTACCATTTGTTTCGTATGATTGACATCTTCTTGAGGTCACCATTTGTACATTTTCCAATGAATGTATTTTTATCTAGAAAAAATATTGCAGAGACATTATTTGACCTCTTCACACAGAAATGCTATTTTCCTTGTACATCTGTTTATGATATTTGTGTGTCACTAGCCATGAGGTTATCTCCCACCTGAATTCACATGTACCCATTCAGTGAGAGAGGGCTATTGTTGTTATACTTATTGATTATGCAATAACATAATATCCTGGATCCAAGGTCCTTCCCCCAGATGTTTTTGCACTTGTTGATTGCAAAATAAATTTCTTTTGCAAGGCTCTTCCACTGGACGTTTTCTGCCTGGACTGACCATATTTGACATACTCAATAGTATCCCACGGCGCTTCCCCTGGATGTTTTTGCCTGGGTGGATCACACTTGGCCTATTCATATACAAATTATGGTCCTTTAACTCTAGCCATGTATACTTATATCACATTATCAAGATGATTCAAAATTACCTGACAATTTTTCATCAAATTACTTATTCAAGGCATTTCCCTTGGATTTTTTTTATTTTGACAGGGAGGATTGCTCTTGTTGCCCACAATATAGTAGAGGGAGCTAGTTGTGCTAGTATAGATTGTTTAGTATGATTAGTTGAGGGTAGTCACATGATCAGCACTTGTTCTAAAATGGCGTGAAAATGAAGGATTATATAAAAGACTGTTGCACTGTTAGCGAAAAAGTTTTTTTAGCAATGCTTAGAGTGCAAACCAGGATGGAGATAGCTTTAGGTGAGGAAAAGTAAGTACCTATTGGAAATACATTTTCAGTGTAAGAAAATGTTATATTCTGTAGCAAGTCTATTTTATCCCTTTGCCAACTGTCTGCTTACCTGGTAAGCAGGTAATGTCACTCTCATCATATTTCAAAAAACTAGTGGATGAAATTGTTTAAAATTTAACAAAAGTGTTCCTAAAAGTACATAGTTTCAGAAAATAAAATGTTCAATTTTGATTTTTTCTACTAGTTCTATTAAAAAAATCTTTATTTGATGTAGATATTTGCACTCAGACATTGAATAGTTCACCTGCAACATGTAATTTTTGTATGAAATATAAAAATACTATTTTTTATCCTACAGTTCTTACATTTCATTTTCATAATCTCTAGAACCTCATAAATGAATATCAAAAATTGTTTAAGGTAAATGTTTAATTTTTATTTTCCATTTTCTCCACTATATCACTACTAAAACTAGCTATTATCATCAACATACAGTGCAATGAAATCTTTAATATTAACAAATAGAAGTATCTACATACTGTTCAACTCCTTGTAGAAAGTCACTAGAAGTCTTCTTTGTCTTTGGATTAGTGTTACAAGAAAATCTCAAGAGAACCAGAAGTTATTTGACACATTAATTATTTCTGCACTGTTTTAAGTGAAACATAGTTATTAAACATGGTTATTAAATGAGCACTACAAAAGTATTTCTGTACACATGTATGTAATTCTAAGCTCAGCATGTGAGTGAGTATTTTATTAATCTGTTATTTGTGTTTTTCCATACAATTATTGGTCCTGAGTTGTGAACTGCTTATAAATGTGGAAAAAAAAAGTTTATGCACAAACACCTAATAGTCAGTCAATGTTATATATAAATTTGATGACAAATAACCCACATTTTAGAAAATAAATGTGGAAATGGCCTGAAAAGGGTATTTGCACAAACACCCACTTGTTAATTCATGTTGAATATAAATTTGATGACAAATAACCCACATTTTAGAAAATAAAATGTGGAAATGGCCTGAAAAGGGTATTTGCACAAACACCCACTTGTTAATTCATGTTGAATATAAATTTGATGACAAGGAACCCGCATTTTAGAAAATAAAATTTGGAAATGGCTTGAATGGGTTGTAAAAGAAACTTTATTACAAATGTACAGTGTTTCGACACGTTTATGTTAAAATGTACATTTTTCATAAAGTTTCATTCACTACCCATTCAACCTGTCTACAAACTTTAAAAATCATATTGAATATAGTTCTAGTATGGTGCTTATAACAAAAGCAAGGTAAGCTAATTTTATTTGTAAAGTACACAGGGAACCCAATGGAGTAACTAGTAATATTAATTGTGTTATTGGTAATGTTTTAATATAACTTGTGTTATTAGGGACCTCATGAGCACCAATGTTATGAACCCACAAGCTATTTGGTACATAAATAGGTTTGAAGAATTTGTCCAAAAACAGGTGGATGTATACATTGATAATAGTAGGGCTAAGATTATATAAAACTATTTTCTTCTGTCTGCTTATACAGTGAGTAGATTTTTTTTTAAATCCTGGATAAAGGGTTTAAATAAAAATAGATTGAAAAACTTCCAAATAGAAATAGATTAAAACAAATACTTTTAGATAGATAACTTATGAACTTAACCTAAATGATAGATTTTTTTTTATGGAAGACCCCAAATAAGTCCTTCACATATTAACTGGATTTAAATTGATTATGAATTAACTATTAAAGTTTACAAGTAAAAAGTCCAAAAGGACACATACATGTACTACATTCATCTTTCCACAATTTTATAATGGTGAATGATGTAAAAGCACTTAAAAATCATAAGAGATATATATATGGATGTGTAATACAAGGTAAATGAAATGATTAAAACTACACTCTGATTCAGGTATCACAACAAAGTTTAGTATGCCAGGGAAGAAACTGGAAATGAACAAACTAATGATGATAAGTTGTTAAAGTTTGATACAAGAGATGATCAAAATTTCATAATGGACCATCAACTAAGAAACTGCTACATTGTTGTTTACAGTATAACATCAGTAGATATGTAACTCTGTCTACATCATTCAATTTTCACTATTTTATTGCTATGTTTTAGGATTAGTGACTAGTAAGTAATCAGGAAATAATTGATACCTAATATGTTGTTGATTCAATAACTTACATCATACATTACTGTTATTGTTATTATAAGATGGCTTTCCATTTCTGTTTTTTTTTACTTTTATAGTTGTTAATTTATAAATACTGAAAAAAAATATTTGTTTTTAGTGGGAAATAGCTCTATTTTTCATATCTATGTAAACCATATACAAATTAACAGAGCATGTCATGATATGAGCTCTTAACATGCTTTTTCTGTTCATGATGGTATATTTATATCAGTGATGATTGATAAATCTAATAAAGAATAAAATAATGATTATAATAATTAGGCCATTTTATGATAACAAACAGGAGGAAATGTTAAAGTATTAATACTTAAAATAAACCTCTTTTTTTTTTATCATTATCATAATCAACAAAAAGTGTCCAGAAATAGATATGATTACTAATGATTACTTTTCTACTATGTTGTAGCACCAACTGTGGCCTGAATAACTGCTGTTAATAAGTGTATCATGTCGCCAGTTTCTTATTGATGTAGGTATTGTTTATTTCTGTTGTTCTTTCAAAGGCTTGTCTAGTTGACGATGACTGCAAAGCTGTGAAATAACTTTCTGAAACGACCCCTGAGAAATGTTTTATGGGATTTAGATATGGGTTTGTGATTGACTGTTATAAAATTCTGGTTCTGTCAACTTCTGTTGCTTTGAAATCAGACATGAGATCAGCTGGCACTTAGATGTACAGAGATTTCATAAATAGGTCCTACATGTAATCAAGGTGTAGGATTCAAGCCTCATCAAAAACCTCCCATTACAATTCTTTACAGGGCAACACATGGGTTGATGAATGTTTTGTGTTTTTTATTCCAGCTCTTATAAAATACAACATATACAGCAAAACATCACAGTTGATGCCCTTTGAAATGTGATCACATTTGATGCACTAAAGTCACTGAGAATTTGGTTCATAGAGGATTTGTGGCACATTTTCAAATGAACTTTTGTCACAATTTGGCCTGAATGTTATACTACCACTTCTCTGTATTGTTGAATGGTCTTGTGCACAGTTGATTTTATGTGAATAAGCATTACAACTGTTTCACATATAATTCATTTCAACACTTAACAGCATTCTGTAATCTTATATCTCTCAAGTTTGAACATTTTAAGAAGTTTTAATATTTTGAAAACATTTCAACACTATAGTTGACCTATCTCATATGTGTTTATTTCTATCCTCACTTGCGTTCCCTTATAGAGCACGTGTTCCCTTATGATGGCACGTGTTCAAATGGTGTTCGTATATTTCTGCAAAGGATGTACATCTGTGAAAGTTCTGAAAATTGATGGTTTAACAAATTTTTCATCTTATCATCTGTATTCAGTTTTACTTTTTTTGACATTTATTTAAAATTAGTAGGCAAAATAGAATTATTATACTGAAAGTTTATGTCACTAATCTTTCAGAATTATTGTTCTAAGTTCAACTTTATGGCATCACTTTTCATAGTTGCTTTATTTGCCAAAAAGAAATTTATCATATGCTGTTATTTACAACTATCCTCAGTGAAAAAAGAGAACTTCAAATAAGTTTATACCAGTTATATTGGTTTTAAATGATTTATGGAGGTAGTGAGCATGAAAAGTTATGATGAGAAAGATATAGTAGCTGTAAACTGTTATATTGTATTTGTAACTCAGTGATTTCTTTATATGGAACCTTGGAAGCTTCTTCATGAATTTGAAGAATATTTTATTTATAATGACTTATTGCAGAATTCAACTTTAGGTGCTTCAATGATATAATCTTTACGTCACATGCTGTTTCTTTTTTTTATTGTTAAATATTTCATTCAATCAATAATACTAACAGTAAGTGTCAGTGCTAGTCAAATAATGGAATATGCAAATTCCATTACAAAAATGTATTATAGTTGGTGTTCTTCTTGCTTCATTTATTTGAGGGTTACAATTCCATTAAAGTTTGCATTTTAAAATTTGAAGTTACAATAATTTGTAATAGTGAAACTAAATTTTATTTTGAAACTTTCATATAGCTGTAATTTCTTTGTAAGGCATTTAATAATCAGATGTTAATTTTTGTTCAGTTATGTAATTATCTTTGCATTTTAGTTAATGCAGTATAAATATGGTGTGTACAACACTGATTTTTTTATAATATTAAATACACTGGTATCTATGAAACTGAAGAAATTGTTGAAGTCAAAGTACACTAGTCATTAATTTTTGTATTTTAAGGATGTACAGTACACTGTTGAGTTATACATTTCTTACTCAATTTTATTTGGAATACATTTTTTATTATTAAGGTGTATAGGCTAATTACTAAGACTTTATAAGAAAATTCAAAATAATTTATTGTAATTTTTAACGTTTGCCAAGATGAAAAGCTTAATCTCTACATTTGAAACATTTACAAATAATTTTATATTAGGCACCATAAATGTAAGACAAATTAAATATCAGTAGGGTTAAGATCATAAATGTAAATATATTTGTGGTGGTAGGTTGTTTGGTGTTATCAGTAAAACAAATACAACAAGACATAAAAAGTCCAAATTGTAGTTTGGGCTAGCTAACAGATTCCTATGCTTATGTTGGGCATACTTTCCAAAAACTGCAAGCAGCCAAGATTCCTTGAACTAAAACATATTTATACAGATCTACTGTGAGTAAAATTCCTCACCACTGTTCTCCTCTCCATATGAAAATGTTATGATTCAAACATGAGGGGAAAAGGTTACAAATTTCTATGAAGCTGTTTCTCATTGATTTAAGGATTTAAGTAGAAATTGTTTTCCTTTATTTATCATTAACTTTCCTTATTGTAAGTTATAGTTTAAACTGGAAAATAATTAACTATTTAGGAAGTATTGTAATAAGGCAGTTAAGTTCTCATTCTGACTTTCCTTTCCACGTACCTGTCTTTCTGCACGTCTGTATATCTTTCTACCTGTTAACTATCTTGCTGTGTCTTTATTTTTATGACAGGACCTCTCACATAATAAGTTGGTCAGCATTCCATGTACAATAGGATACTTAAGTCATGTGTCTAAGCTGAACCTGTCAAATAACAAGTTGAAGATGCTGCCCCCGGAGATTGGCAGTATGGATGGTAAATATAAGTACTCCAGTGACAGTAATTTGACTCAGATGGATATGGTTACTAGTAAATATCAGATGTATGGAACTGATATGGCCATTAATATGCCATAAGGGTGTACATACCTTGTGTTATCAGTGGTTATAACACCACACTTTCATTGTAAAATATTTGGTATGATACTCAGAAAGATGATTTTAAAATAATATATATATATATAACATTATCTCTTACTAAAAATGTTGGAAGAGGTTTTTATCAGGACAAAGAAGTACATATAAAAACTTTGACAACTAACAATTGGTACAGAATGACAAGTATACCATATTAATTGCAAGCATCTAAGATACTGAACAGCATTGTTTTGTTTTTCTTGATTTGTACTTAATTTCTTATAAATGAAAATTTAGTTCTTACATTTATAATGTAGAAACTAAATTTTTGGAAATTTCAGAGTTTTAAATCTATTACTGATGAGCAGCAACATTATTTCTGCTGTAAAATATCATCAATAACAATTATCCTTCAATATTGTAAGGGATACTAATTTTCACTTGCTATCATATTACCACTATTGACAGCATTTTTTTTTAATTTCACAAAAACTAATTTAGTGTCAAATGTTATAATTGCTTACTTCTGTATGTTATGGTGCATAAAAAATGTTTCGAACTTAACAGAAGCATTGTAACAAGACATTATAGTGTTATTTATTTGTTAGTGGTGTATCAGTACTCATTTCTTACTTATTTTAAAATAGAGTTTAACCTGTTTTATTATAATGTATTTGATTAGTTTTTGGTTTTATTTATTTCAGTAGTTTTCTATGTTGTGAAGAAATTGTATAGCTAGATATTTCTCTTTACCCTAGCTCTAAGAAATCTTGATATCACTCACAATTTCCTGACTGAGCTTCCTGAAGAACTTGGTATTTTGCTGCATCTGGAACACCTGTATGTACGTCACAACCATTTAGTTTGTCTCCCATTATTCAGAGGCTCTACTGTTTTAAAGGTATATGTGTATAATGCTTATAAGTAGGGCTTGGATAATTATGATTAATATACCATTAATGCATTGATTTCTGAAGAAGAGAGAGAGCATCAATGAATCTCAAAAATTCTTAAAAAAACAGAAAACACTGAATAATAGAATAGAGATTAATTAAAGAAACAGCTGAGTTATACAAACCTTTTTGCTTTATCTGTTTATATTTTATAGAAATAAAGACTTTTCCTTAGTTACTTCTTATCATTCCTATTTTCTTTGATTATATTTTTGGGTGTAGTGTAACAAGAAGCTAAGCAACTTATTGTATATGAAAAATTCACTCTGTCTATTGTTTTCAGCTCTGGCAACAATGTTGATGGTTTTGTACAACCTCTGTTTCTGTTAAGCTATTCTTAACAACGTTTACTATAATTTTGAATCTACTAAGTGCATCTTTATGAAATTCAAGCTTTTAGTAAATCTTACAACTCTGTTGTACACAAAAAATTAGATTTTATAATTAAGTATTTTTATTGAAGATTTGAAGAAAAGCTTAATCTCTACATTTGAAACATTTACAAATAATTTTACTAGTGTAAATTAGATTGTATAATTAAGTATTTTTATTGAAGATTTGGCTGTGATCATATGAAGCCTATATTTACTGAGATAGTTTGAATGCAAGGTGATTTTCATGTTAACTCTTTCAGAATGGGCATCATCATTTTGTTTGCATGTCAGGAAATTTTAGTGAGTTATATTCAAAACTTAATTAAAGTCCTTTCTTAAAATGTTCATAAAGATGTTGCTGATAATACGAATTTTAACATTATATAAATTTTAAGTTCTTATTTTTTATAAGGCAATATTTAAAAAAATCCTCAATTTCCCCTAGTGTGAGAATTGTGCCATTTCACCTCTAGGTATCCAAGGTTCTCTAATTTATTTATCACACCTCCAAGAAGTATGAAATTTAATGTAAAATATTCATTATAATGTTGTCACTGCTCAGGCATAGATAATATTTATAGTCTCAATCTTATTTGTTTACAGAACCATTAAGTTGAAAATCAGAGACAACTTGACATGCCCACCTGTCACATCCTCTTTCAGAAATTGCCAGTAGTTCTTTCTTATGTTTAATATTATATTGATTATAACCAACAGAAATCTAAAGTTTTAATCTGTCAAATGACATATTATATTATGCTGTTTTCTGTATAGAAAAATGTTAATTTATCTTTCAGTTCAAGTTTTGTTCCCACAGGAAACACATTTACTACCTTGGATGAATTTGTAATGTCTCTTGTTGTGTAGTTAGAAAATCAGGAAAATTGAGATAGTTATGGAAAATTATCTGTGTTTTTAATGTTATTATTTTGTGTTCTTAGATGCATTATTTAATTAAGTAAAAAATTATTTAGTGCAATAGTGTCATTAGTATAAAAAGTATGGTTAAATGTCATCGACAGTCTACAGAAAAGAAAAAAGAAGACTCAGGTAAGTACTTTATTTCTTGTTTTTCATATGTATACTTTATTGTTATAAAAGTAAGTAAAATGTAAAAATGAGGAACTTTTCAGGTAAGATAAGGTAAGATTTAGTAAAGTAAATAAAAATAAAACTGTTTTACAAGGTATGCTTGTGAGCAACTTGTGAGTAGCCTGTGTCTTACTCAATAGGGTAACATGAGTTCTATGTTTGCCAGTTGATTTACAAATTTTGTGGTGAGAATATTAATTTAGACACAGTTCAAAGGGCAATAAAAGTATAAACAGATGTATACTGTAATTAGTTTAAAACTATTTAGGATAAACAAATGTAATTTCATGTTACAATTTGAGTTACTCTGGAAAGAAGAAAAGGGTAATTTAGATTTATTTCGATGTTTTTTTGGTGGTTTAAGAGGTTTACAACCTTATATATAGAGTTAGGGTAGAGAAAATAACAGATAAAATATAAAGTTTTACTGAAAAATAGCATTTTATAATTACTTAGGAGGTTCAGAGATTACACAAATGAAACTTTAAAATTTTCAGATGAATAAAAAGTATTTTTATTCTTGACTTGAAATGGGTAGTTTGAAGCAAAGAAGTTGTGATAAGCGTTTTTAATCCTCAGTTCTGTCACACATAATTATTTCAGCTTTAGATATTCTTGATTTCAAAGTCATTAAAATTATATTTTAATGATACTTTGATCTCTTTTTTTTTTTGGTTTAGCTTAGTGAAACTCAAGTTTGAGATTCTCTCTTAAAGTTGCTAAGTGAAAACCAGTGCCAGTTTTGTAATTTTTTTTCAAATATTGATGTTTCTACTTTATTATAATTTTGTTATAAGCTTCATTCTGTATACATATTATGTTTTCTTAGTAAATTTACCATTTTATATGTATTGTCATTAATCCTATTGCCATGGGTATTCTTTACTGTGCATGACATCTAAGGTTTTGTGCCTTACATTAAAAGTTTTATTAAACCACTTTTTGTTTGTTATACCAATTAGTATAGCATAAAATGTTAGCTAATAATCCATATTTTAATAGTATATAAATTTTTATCCTGAATTTCCCACCTCTCCAGTAACTACAAAATTAAATATAAATTGATCACTATAAAATCGTCATTGCTCAGAGAAACAATAATTTTTAAAGTCTACAATTTTGTTTGGTTACAGAACTATCAAATGAAAAATAAGACCCCTCCTGCCACACCCACTTGTCACATCCTCTCTCTCAGGATTTGTTAATACTTCTCTCTTATGTTTAATTATATATTACTTATAACCAATAGATAGCCAAGGTTTTCATCTATCAAATGATGTATCATATTACATTGTGTACTGAACAGATAATCTTCAATTTCACTTGTAATACAACTTTGGTTTCCATGGGAATCACAACAGCTAGCTTGGATGAATTTGTAATGGCTTTTGTCACATGGTTAGATAGCCAGAAAAATTGTAATTGTTTGAGGAAATTGTCTGCTTTTTGCATGTTATTATTCTATGTGCTTTGGTGCATTATTTAATAAATAAAAATTATTTAATGCACTACTACCATTAGTATAAAAAAGTAGGGTTAAGGGTCATCGATAGTCAACAACAACAAAAAGAAAACTCAAGTAAATACTTTATTTCTTGTTTTTCATATTTATTCTTTATTTATTTATTATTATAAAAGTAACTAAAATGTAAAAATAGGGATATTGTTAGGTTAGTTAAATTAAGTAAAATATATAATAATATAATGAAAATATTTCATGAGACACTCGCTCATGGGTAATGTAATTCAATAGTGTAATGTTAGCTGTACATTCTCCAAATGATTTACAACTTATAATGGCACAAATAATTGTTAGACATGGTTCAAAGGGTAATAAAACAATAAAATTTAATTATAAATAGATGTATACTGTTATGAGTTTAAAGCTACTTAGGATAAATGAATATAGTTTCATTTTACATTTGAAGTCATTCTAGAAAGAAAAAAGGATAATTTAGATTTATTTCAATATTTTTATTCTCTTGGTGTTTATGAGGCTAGTCACACTGACCAACCACATATAGGATTAGTGTAGAGAAAATAACATATAAAATATAAAGTTTTACCAAAAACAAACATTTGAAATGTATTTAGGAGATGTTAAAGATCATTCAGATTTTGGAGATGAAAAGTATTTTTAATCTCAACATAAAATTGCTTTTTGCACACAGCCTACTCAACACAACTACTCAATATATTGAAGGACAAATCGTTTTTAGTTTATTAAATATACTTCATTAAAAACATCATTTTTTGTATGTGAAAGACTTATAATGTTTTCTGAAATTCTGCCAAATTTCATGAAGATATACACACACTATATTAAAAGTTAGTAGTATCATATCTATAAAGATATATAACCATGTGGTTGGTCAAATTAACTGAGCCTGTGTTGAGAGAGTTAACATGCAGGGTTTAAAATGTACTGATTACATGTACTACTGATGGCAAATAAAGTGAGATACAAACTTGTGTTGTGTATAAGTAAGTCCTGAGGTCAAGGCTTTTCATAAAATCCACAAAAAATGATCAGTATATAGTTGCCAAGATGCAAAATCAACCTCCATTTATTGTTTTGGTGAATTATAAAAGATTTTGAAACTCTGCTTCTTATTGCTCAATACTCACAAGAGCAGCCAATATTACATGCTGAATTTCATGTGATTGAAATCACGTTTATGCATGTAGCTTTGTGTGATGTTGTATGGGATATTTTTAAAGCAAGTTTTTGCTCAACAAGGTATAGAAGAGCCATAATGTCAAAATTGAATAGATAAAAAACAGCATATAGTAATTCTCTTTTCCTTCCTCCAATTTTTGTGTTGGCAAGCAGGAGTGTACCAGAACACCAAGTGTTAATGGTACCACAAGGAGCAAATAAGCATAATTTAAAAAAATTACAATTGAACAAAATATAATTCTTAAAATTTGAGGAAGAGGAAGGCTTCATGTATAGAAAAGTGAGTAAGTGGGAATAGGCATAAAATGTGTAAAAATAGTTATATAGACATGGAGTGAGCCTTCACTATTCCAACTAGTCGGATATCCACATTCAGGAGATATTGCTAATAACATAAGTGTCACATATGGGTGCCTCCACAAGGGGTAAAGAAATGCATGCATCTTAAACCTCAAAATGTCAAGAAATGTTATTAAAAATAAATTTAATACACCTTGTTATTATATAGTAGATTTCATGTGAACTCCAGATTTGTAATCTGCATATTCAAAAGAAGAATTTTGGTCCTTTGGATACAGGAAAATATTTGATTTCTTTGCAAAAGAGAACAATGGTCTATTCTTTCTTGTTGTACTAGTACCTCAGGCCCATATGCAGAATGTTTGAAAGGAGGATTCTAATTTGTGTTATGGGAACCTGGGAGCATGTACCCCAGACAATTTGTAAAAAATAGGTGCTATGAGATGAACTCTGGAAGCAATTCTGCATGAAATATAACATAAACAATTGCATAACTGTTCACATAAAAGCCACAAACATTCAAAAGATTAAATACCATAAGTAGTTGTGCTATAACTATACAAGCATGATGTTTTTACATCACAAAAATAGGTGGTTCAGCTGAACCCCCGCAAAACTCCTTGCGTATACATGTACCTAATGGTGTTCTGATCCACTCCTTGTTACCTCTTTTAGAAAAGGAATTGTACTAGAAAAAAATACTAAACCTGATATAAATTCTTAGAGCTTTACAGAAACGATTACCCTGTATACACAAACCTGAGGGCTGCTTCTGATGGTAAAAGCCTGGAAGTTCACTTAAAAGTTTTGCTTCCTGGCAACCATTCATAGGTGGGTTAGTCGAGGTTATACTTTTCAACCAATTACATGTATTTCCTGTTACCTTCTTCACTTCCATTCTTCAGGTGCTAAGATGCAGCCATTTTTTTGTTTTAAATATTTTAAGGAGGGAGCTGGAAGGAGTAGAACAAGTTTGTTTTAGTTATGAGGTTAATGCAACTTAAATGTTTCTGAGACAAGTAAAATTTTATTTCCAATTGCAGGAGACAAAAGTAATTTTGTTTTGGTAACTTCAAACCCTGATATGTCAAGATTAAGATTAAATTGTATAACATAACATTTGTCAAAGATATGTAATGTGTTATGTTGAATAAAACACCTTCTTAAAATAATTGATAAATCTCATGTTTTTGATTTGATTTTTGATAAATATTTTTAACATTCATTTCTGCAAATATAGACATTTTGCCAAGATGTAAGATAAACTTTCAAAAGTAATTCAATTTCATGTTTATTAAATTTGTGAATTTTTTGTTCTCCATCTCTCCTTAACTTTTTTCAATTGATTGCTAATTTATTGTTGATTTTCAAAATCATTATTGGTAGATCTTTTTTTCTTTAGAGCATAGCTCAACATTCTCTGTTATTAAACTTTGTTTGCTGAGATCTTAATCAAGTATTTTAACATAGTTTACAAAACAATAGTTCTTTGTAATTACATGTTATTTCTTTGTGCAGGAATTGCAGGCAGGGGATAATAGAATTTCTGGAATCCCACCAGAATTATTGGAAACACTGATGACTGTGAAGGTTTTAGATCTTCGAGACAATAAAATTTCTGTCCTTCCTGATGAAATAACTATGCTGCGAGGTCTTGAGCGCTTAGACCTAACTAACAATGTTCTGTCTAGGTGCGTTTCATTCCTTAAGTTTTCTTTTTTTGGGTACAGTAGTAGACTTGGTCCAGCATGTAATGGATTAAATTATTTTTACTTCAAATTTCTCAGCTTTTTTGGTAGTGACATGTCTGAAAGGTATTTTTATTTTATTATGTTAATTTCCTTTACCTTTTAAACTTTTGGGAAGAATTTCACACATAATGTTGTCAGTTATATTTCCTTGTATGAATTAAGATTAAAATTAATTTTGTTTATAGTTGCCAGTCATACTACCTAAATTGTGTTATTGAATAGACATTTTTACAAAAATTATTATGTATATGCTAATTTTAAAGTCTCTCAGCAGTTTTTTTTTGTGTGCATGACCTCTCATGCTAGTTTCACTTGGAATACTTTTTTGCCACAACTGTACTCTACAAGATGTTTCGGTCATATACACATTATAACAAAATTGTAAATGTCACTGAAGAAAAATATATATATGTGATGCTACAAAAAAAAAGGGTTAAAATTGGTAATGAAAACTAGAAATATTTTTGTTTTTTGTTTGAGAAAAATGTACTTATAGAAGAAATAATTTTGGAAATACACAGATGATGCACATACAGGGGTCATAAATAATGAATAATTACAGTGTTAATTGTTTGTACAATACATTATCAAAGAAAACACAGTTGTAAAACAAATACATTGTACAGTGGACTATTATTTTGTATTTATTACACTAGCAACGGATTTGTTCGATGGGAATCAGAATTTGATAATAATCAGTAGAACAACGGTAATAGCAAACATTCGACACTGTTTTCGGTAATGTACGTTTATTCTTTGGACGTTTCTGAATATTCATATTCCATCTTCAGTGACTGTATTAATTAATCAATAGTATTAAATACGCATATTCATTCAGTTGGAACATTTATAGTAGCATAAGGGGAAAGAAAAAACAAACAATCTAAAACACAACGACCAGCAGGATTTCGACAGGAAATAAAATTTTTTTAACAATTATATTACAAAACTAGTGTGGTAAAGAAGGGGAGGTATAGAGATAACATTGTTGACAATGTGCTAGGGATATTTATAATAGGCTTAGCTGTAAAGAAGTTGTGTTATTGTTTAGAGTGGGGCGTTCGTTTAAAATGGACAAGATTTCTTTGATGAGAAGTTCGGTGTTGGATAACCCGGTCGAAATTACTTTAAAATTGTTAATCAGAATAGGGTGGTTGTTATTTTCACTGTGTAAGTTTGGTTGATATTTGGCTTTCTCTATTTCTGTATAAGCCAATACAGTCTTAATAATATTCATATAATAGGGCTTGTGAAGGCAAGCCATGGTTGCATTTCATTTTCATCGTTTTTCTTTAATATGTGTTCCACCACATTTACTGCATGCTCTGGATCATTGTTTTGTTAGTAGATAAATCTCTGCCCAACAGGTCTTGTTCCTGAGGGAGTAGTAGTCTGTTAATTTTATACTAATCAACATTCAGAGTCCTACCAATTATTTGAAATCTATTTCAACGTTTTGGGTTTTTCTCTCTAATAATCAGTGTTTGAAGAGGTTAAGTTGTTTGCCTGCAGTACTTCTGTGATTAAGAAAAATAATTTCACATACCCTCTTCAGTATTTATACAACTCTTATTGAAACATGAAATTTTGCCCCAATCCGTTATATGGAGAAACACTCATCTGCCAAAAAGTTTGATTTCTATGTGTTTGCCATTTTACATTTTTGTTCTAGGAGCCAGGAGTGCATTCACTGCACTATTGCTGGTAGTAATATGGCTGTCTGTACTTTTATCGACTTTTTCCTCGAGTGGCATTATTGTATCAGTTTGATAGCTGCTAATCACAGTATCAACCATCAACACAAAGTTTTCATTCAATAGAGGGAAGCAATTCCATAATATATGCAATTTATACTCTGTTTATTCACTGTTTCCATAAGTATTTCTAATAAAGTATGTGTGATATGAAATTGCTAAGGTTTTGGTTAACTTTTCAAGATATTTGTATATAGAAGGCCTCATCCTTCAACTCTGTCGTATGTATATATATAACAAATGTAGATAGTAACATTATAACATATATATATATATATATATATATATATATATATATGTATATATATATCGTAAAACATATTTACAATGTGTATATTACCTATACAAGTAATAAATCATTTATATTACAATATACATATAGTTTTAGATACAATATTTGCTACATACCTTCCAGAAGGCCTAAAGTATGAAAATTCATATATTCTAAACATCAAAACAGATTAAAAGGAGGAAGTTTTAAAATAAAAATCCTGAATATTTTTAGCAGAACAGAAATGTAGAAATTTAAATTTATTTATTTATAAATTGTAACGAAACTACACAAGTGACAAAAGGTATTTGCAAAAATACAGCATCCTGAGTGTATGACTGTCTCACCTACTGCAGGATGTTGTGGAAAAGGTGGTTGACAGTGTATTACATGTCCTAGCCTGGCATGACCTGGTGATTAGGGTGCTACTCTAGCGATCTGTCGGTTGTGGAATGAAACTGTAGTCAAACATGCTCGCTCTTTCAGCCATGGGGATGTTATAATGTACAGTCAATCCCATTATTGAAGAGTTGGCTTGTTGCTGTTAACCAGTTGCTTACCCCTTGGTTGGCTGTTCAAAATTAGGAATGGTGGCAGATATGTCATAGTAGATTTGCCATAAACAAAACACACTAACAAAAACCAGTTATTCAAGTAAACTTATGTTTAGGCCTAAATATATTTCAAAAAGAATTGAAAGTTTTAGTTTATAGTATAGAAGAAACAGATGTAATTTACTTGTATTATTAAGGTTATTAAATAATACAGTTCAG